>NC_047673.1:55960665-56260665 GCF_011762505.2 Arvicanthis niloticus
CAAATCTTGGCAGCTGCCTGGAGGAGAAAGACTGCATAGAGAAAGAAAAAGCCGTATTGTTGGAGTGAAGTTGGCACAGAGTGATGGTCAGCAACACAGCAGTGGAGGGGAGCTTCAGGAAAAGAGTAAAGAGCCCAGAGTACCAGGGAAAGCTGAAGGATGCTCTGGGCAGCATCCGAAAGAAAAACACACTAAGAAAAAGAAGTTGCACCAGGCAGACCCAGTGAAACCCATGGTCAGAGTGGAGTGGTAGCAAGAGGTAGCAGGAATTCTGGGAGGGAAAAGACCAGAATTCAGTTAAAGGGACAGTAATCCCTTTGCCCTCTGTACTGTAACTTACAGAGCCTACTTCCCTTGGCCAGGTGATTAACCTACTCAGCTAGATTCAGTTTTAAGAGAGCAGACAATGGCTTCTCACCTCTTAAGGGTAGATTCCATTCTCTTCTGGGTCCACTGTACTGGAACTCACTCTGTAGCCTAGGCTGACCTTAATTTTGTAGAAATCATTCTGTCTCAGCTTCCATCTGCTGAGATTCCAGGCAGGCTTAGCTTGAATAAATTTGTTTTGTTTTTTTTTTTTTAAGAGAAAGAAATGATGTAACTGATGAGTAAAACAGCTTCTGTACCATTAATTTCAAGTTTTTACATTTAAAGTTTGAATGTGTTAATAGCATGCTATGTATATATCAGCTAAAGCTTCATCTAAATTTTCAGTTTGACTTCTTATTTTTTGTTGTCAATTTTTAACTCAACATACTATTAATGTAGTATATTTATATAATTAAGTAAATGAACCTGTCTATCACAGGAGTAAACACTTCCAAAGTGCTTTCTGATGAGGTGCGGACATATTTAAACAAACAAACAAACAAACAAACAAACAAAAACAGAGAGATCAATGCCCCTAGGAGTAAGTTCCCTCCCAGACCAAGGTTCTTTAACACTGTATCAGCTCCCACTGAATCAGACTCTAAAACTACATTCCTTCTTACCCTAGGCAGGATGTCAGTCAGTGTCACTCATTAAAAAAAGATCATGGGGAGGATGCGGACCAAAATATTCATTCACTGCTGATGAGAGTGTAATCTAGACTCACCTGGGTGGGTATCAGTATGGAAACTTCCAAGAAAACTAAAAATAAAACTACCTTATAACTCAACAACAACAATAACAGCTCTGGAAATTTACCTGCAGGGCTCCACATCGGCCTGTCTCAGAGATCCCTGCACACCAGTGTTTATTACAGCAATATTCTCAACAGCTAAGTTATAGAACCAAGCTAGCTAGCCAACAACAGAGGAGTGTATAAAGAAAACATGGCAAGTATACACATGGAATGCTTTTCAACTTTAAAGAATAAAGCTATATTGTTTGTAGGAAAATGGATATAACTTGATAAAAATTGCATCAAGCAATTTTAAGACAGTCACACAAAGACAAATACAGGTTTTCTCTGATTTGGGACTCTTGGATTTTACATTTTCACATAGAAGAAAGCATGCCACTATATTTAGAATGAAAGTAAAAATGAAACTCTCTAGAGAAATAATGGGGACAAACAAGAAGGTGGAGACATTCCTGTATGAAATATCCCTGCATAAAAATAAATAATAGTCTATTGGGTTTTGCTTTGCTTTCTTTTGGTTTTGACAGGGTCTTGCTAGTACTTGAGACTGGCCTTGAATTTATGATCCTTCTGCCTCAGCCTCTTGAGTCGCTGGAATTGTAGGCATGTACCACCAAGCTCGGGTCTTAGGAAAGTTTTAAGCCAACCACTTCATGAGGAAGTTGAGTATATAGTTTAAATGGTGTCCATGCAATTAGCAAAGCAGTATTTCTTAACTTGATACTTTACTGGTAAACGGTAAAAATGGTTATTGGTAGGAGGGACTCTGCCTTCATATGAAGGCGTGTTTCTGGAGAATGGAGAGGTGCCAGGTGAAAGGCACTTGCTGCCAAGCATGATTTGATCCTTGGAACCCACATGGGGGAAAGGGAGAGAACTCTTCTGACCTCCATACAGGATCCATGACATGAACACATGAGACAAGCATGTATGTACATGCGCATACCAGGCAGGCACATGAAATAAATACAAGCAAAAGAATTTTAAAAGTCCTACGAAGTGGGTTAGTCACAGGATCTCAGGAGAAAAAAAGCCCACAGAAATGCTGTTGACTGATTTCATCAGAACACAAGATGGTATGTGGTAATAAAACTTTGGGATTAATTAAGCCAAAGTATCTCTTTTCTCTGGCATTTAAGTATTATATTTCCAGAGATACCAGCACTAACTAATCTACTGATTGGCATCTTAATTTAATTTTGAGAGTAAGGGATAAATAACCTTGACACACTTGATTTTTGAATACAAAAGGAAAATACAATATTTCCTGTAAGAGCTGTCACTCACCCATCAGCAAATCTCAGTGAAGCAGGGAAAAAACAATTTCCTCCCACCCTGCACACAAACCACAAAACATCTGTTTTGATAGTGTCTTTCCCAGATTGGAAACAGTGACAATTAATACACTTGCTATTTTGTAAAACCATTCAACTATTGATTGACCTGTGTTTTATATTGTGCTTGGAAAAGAAAAATCAATTTTAGTAACTCCAAGACTAAATTACAGGATTACTCTGCAAACTACTATTTAGAAAAAGGGGATTAACTCCAGATGTCTGAAAATGAACAAACGTCAAACACAGCAGAGGTACTGCATGAATTATCACGTGTCCATCTTGTGTTGGCTAAGTCCAGATGAACTGTCATTTTTTTTTTTTTTTTTTGGCAACTGTGCCTCCTACTACTGTCATGTTTAGTTTAGTAAAGGTGAGACAGGTGGGTGGTGGCCAGGCTCACAGCAGCAAGCCCCAGCTAAAGGATGTTATAGTGTCTGTAAAGCAGAATTTATGAAGCAGGATTAGCCAAGGTAGTGACAGGAGGCAGGAGCAAGGCAGCCCAGCTTTGTAGGTAGTTCTTGAGAATTATAGACCCAAAGACAACAAAATGTCTATAAAAATCCTGAGGGAACCCATATTCAGCTCAGGTTTTATGATGAATTCATAAACCTAGTCTGAGGAAAAAAAAAAAAAACCTAAAATCCAACTCTTTTTACTACCTCATTCTTCTTGCCCCCTTGGAACTTTTAAATGGGGTCTCTCTCCCTTGCTTGCAGGATTTCTAATCTGTGGGTTCCATAGAACAATCTGAATCCCCCCAAACACATTCAAATATACTGACCACATTCATCTCAAATGTGTACCCAATTTACACACAGGTAGGACTAAATTGGCCTGTTCCAGGATATAAAAGAATCTCTGTATTAGATTTTCATACTACCCTTCAAATGGCCCTAAATTTTAGCCATCTCTGCACATATTCCCTCCCTTGTTCATTCCCGCCTCTCTCGCTCATCCCCACTTAATCCACTTGTTGCAGCCCCTGCCACATCTATCTATAAATATGTATTCTATTCCCTTTCCTAACAAGGTCTGTACTCTATAACCCAACCTCTCTGGTTCTATGGATTGAAGCATGGTTGTTCTTGACTACACAGCTAAAACACATATGTGATTCCTTACCATACTTGTGTTTCTGCATCAGGGATACCTCACTCAGAATGATTTTTTTTCGAGATACATACATTTACCCCCAAATTTCCTGATTTTTTTTAATGCTGAGTAATACTGCATTGTGTAATTGTAGCACATTTTCTTTATCCAGTCACGTGTTGAGGGTCACATTGGTTGTTTCCAGTTTCTAGCTATTCGGAATAGAGTAACAATGAACATGGTTTAGCACATATCTCTGTGGTGTGAGGAAGCATAGCATCCTTTGGGTATATGCCCAAGAGCGGTATAGCTGGGTCTTGGTATAGATGGATTCCTGTCTTCCTAAGAAACTGACACATCGATTTCCATAGTTGATGTACAAGTTTGCACTCCCACCAGCAATGGAGGAGTGTTCCCTTTATGGCACATCTTCAGCAGCATGAGCTGTCACTTGTTTTACAGATCTTAGCTATTATAACAGGTGTAAGATGAAACCTCAAATTAATTTTGATTTGCATTTCCCTGATGGCTAAGGATGTTGAACATTTTTTAAGTGTCTTTCAGCCATTTGAGGTCTTCTGAGAATTCTGTCTAGATCTGTACCCAATTTTTAAACTGGGTTCTTTGTTATCTTGATATCTAGTTTATTAACTTCTTTATCTATTTTGTATCTCTACCAATGTGTTGTTGGTTAAAATCTTTTCCTACTTCCTAATATATATCTAAAGGAAATTGTCAAATGACAAGGGAGACAGAAGCCCAACTGGCCATCTCTTGTCACCAAATACGACTTACAGTACCAAGATTGAAGTACATTTAAATGAGTAGTTAGCCTGAAGAAAAAAAAAAAACAAAACAGGCTGTTGCTAAAACTATAAATTAACCTCCATAAACTGACATCAAGGTTCCATTGTTCAATAGAGCACTTACACAAGCCATTGAACATGGAGAAGTAGAGCTGGTGCCCACACAAAGCCTTCACCCCTATGTGCTTGTGTTTTTGGTATACAAAGTCACTCTTCTGGATACCAGAAAACATAAACACTAAGCCATGCAGAATATCTCTGATCTACAATAGTGTCTTGACTGCAAGATATGCTAGGTCAGTGCTGGCACAAAGCTTTTGGGAGTAATAAACCAGTATCTGATTTGACTTGAGACCCACTCCATGAGATGGAACCAATTCTCAACACTGCCTGGATGACCAAAGACTAGCTTGCCCAGGGAACTCCAGTAAAACCAAATGCTACTGGTGAAAGAAAAAAAAAGGCAATAGACTGAGTCCTGATGACATTCTGCTATACGAATAGATCAGTGTCTTGCTCAGCCATCTTCAGAGAAGCTTCTTCCTCAGCACATGGGAATAAATGCAAAGAACCATAGCCAGATGTTACACAGAAAGTGAGAGACACTCACTTTCTTGGAACACTCAGCCCTAAATGGAATGTCTCTATCAAACCCCTCCCCTCAGGTCTCAGGGAACCTTGTAGAAGAAGTAGGAAAGTGGAGTAGCTAGAGGGGGGATAGAAGACACCATGAAAACAAGGTCCTGTAAATCAAAATTCCTATGAACTCATAGAGTCTGATGCAGCAGGCACAGGGCCTGCAAGGGTCTGCACCTGGTCCCCTGTGTATTTATTATGGCTTCCAGTTTAGTGTTTTTATGAGAGTCTTTAATGTGTGAGCAAGTGGGTCTCTGATACAGTGCCTAGTCTGGATAGTTAGATGTCAACTTGATAAAAGCTGGAGTCACTATGAGGTAGAACCCATGATTGAGAAAATGCCTCAATATGACTGGGCTGTAGGCAGGCCTATATGGCATTTTATTTAATTGTTTGTTTACTTTTCATTTTTCAATAGTGAAGTTCTTTGTTTAGCTCTGATTGTCCTGGAACTCACTCTGTAGACCAGGCTGGCCTTGAATTACAGAGATTGGCTTGTGTCTGGCTCCTGGGGGCTGAGTTTAAAGGTGTGTACTACCACAAACCAGCAGGGCATTTTCTGAATTAGAGATTGATGTGGAAGGGTCTAGCCCACTGTGAGTGGGGTCACCCTGAGACAGGTGATTCTGGGTTCTGTTTCTGTGCTAAAAATAAAGAGTTGGCTGAGTAAGCTATAGGGAGTAAACCAGAAAGCAGCACCCTTCCATGGTCTCTGCATCAGCTCCTGCCTCCAGGTTCCCATCGTGTTTGAGTTCCTATCCTGACTTCCTTCGTTGATGTACTAGAATGTGGAACTATAAGCCAAATAAATCCTTTTCTCTCCAACTTGCTTTTGGTCATGGTGTTTCATCACAGCCATAGGAACCCTAAGTAAGACAGTGCTCAAAGGACAAAGAGAATTGAAACTTGAATCCAAGTATGAGATGAGATGACAGTGGGGGGAAATTTTACAAAAGGGTTCCAAGAAGAATACAACGTGATAAAACGTAATTCCAATACTTGTGAAATGGAGGTAAGAGCATCTAAAGTTCAAGGTCAGCCTGGCCTGCAGAGTGAAGTCTACAGAGGAGGCTACAAAGCAGTATTTGTGTCCAGCATGTCACAAAACCCTTTAACCTGGAACCCTAAGTCTACTGAAAACTGATTTGCCAGGAAGAGGGTGATCATTCCTCTCTTCCTTTATGTGTTCCTTACATAGTAGCTAGTCTGGGATAGGTTTTAGGCAGTGTGTTGGTTTTATTAAGAATGGCTCCCATAGGCTCGTATATTTGAATGCTTAGTCACCAGGAAATGACACTCTTTGAAAGAATTAGAAGGATTAGGAGGTGTGGCCTTGTTGGAGGAAGTGTGTCACTAGGGCTGGGCTTTGAGGTTTCAAAAGCCCACCAGTTCAGTTTCCGTCTGTGCCTGTGGATTAGGATGTACCTAACAACTACTTGTCTAGCAACCATGCCTGGTATTCTTGCTGCCATGTTCCCCATCATGGTGATAACTGACTAAACCTCTGAAGCTGTAAGCAAGGCCCCAAATGCATGCTTTCTTGGTCCTGGTGTCTCTTCATGCAATAGAATGGTGACAAGGCAGCAAGTAGGCCCCTGGTGGGCTCATTGGGATCATACCCTAGTGAGACATTGGAGTTGGGCATTAGGACTGGATTTAGATAAAATATATTTTGCCATGTACCAAACAGACAGAAAAAATAAAGTAAACACTGGCACTGGTACGGGCCACTTTGCAACAGTTTGTGTCTTTGCTTGAATTGCTTTCTGCACTCAGGGAAGCATGCTGAAAGTGATGCTGAAAGTGACTTTGTGGAGTCTTGGCTGTGGCTGTAAGAGTATACAGTGGCAGGAAGTTTCCTGTGTTTTAGTAGATTATGCCTATGTAACCAGGCCTGTTATTTGGAATTTGAAAGATTGATGTCATATGAAAAGCAGCTTTCTACAAATATATGAATACAATTTCGAGACATCTGCATGTAACAATAGTAAGCAATGGAAAAGAGACTATCCACTAGAAAGAGGGGACATGGGAGAGATTGGAGGGTGGGTTGCTGGGAGGGTTGGAAGAAGAAAAGGGAATTGGTAGAAAGTGATGAAATTATGTTTTTCGAGACAGGGTTTCTCTGTGTAGCCCTGGCTGTCCTGGAACTCACTCTGTAGACCAGGCTGGCCTCGAACTCAGAAATCCACCTCTGCCTCCCAAGTGCTGGGATTAAAGGCATGCACCACCACCGCCCAGCAAAATATATATTTTTAAAATGCAGTATGAACAAAGAATGATAAAATGGAAAAAGAAGAAGAAATTACAAAAAAAAATCAGCTTTACTTATTTTTCCTTGCACTATCTCATTAAACCTGCCTGCTATGGAGTAATCCCTCCCTCTTACATTGTGAATACATATGCATGTGCATATGTATGGGTGCTCATATTTGCAAGTGTATATGGTCAATGTTGAGTGTCTTCCTCAACAGTTCTCCCCTTTATTTTTTGAACCAGTGTCTCTCCCTGAATCTGGAGCTTATAGATTTGGCCAAGCTGGCTGGCCTTGGAGGGTTACGGATCTGCTTGTCTCTGATTCCCTCCCCAGTGCTGGAATTAAAGCCTTTGCACCTGGCTTTCACATGGCTGCTGGGTCCTCAAGATGTCATGGCAAGAGCTTTACTGATGCCATCTCCCCAGTTCTAATTCCTCTTACTTTCATAGTCTCTTTTGTTTTGGGTAGGAAAAACATATTTAATGGAGTTTGAGAAAATAAAACAAATTACAACTAAAGTTTAAAGAAAAAAACAAGTTGGTGACTTGACCATTGGGTTTCCAGTGAGATGACCATTTTGAAAACTGTCTTGCTTCCATGAGACATCCGTTCCAAACAAATTAAATGTGAAGTATTCTCAGCATGGGCCACTTTTGGAAATTAGAGATAGCCAGGGTCACATTGGAATGGAAAGTGTAGTAACAGTTGACCATTGGAGTGTCTACTGGAACCGGAAGCAATTCCACTATATATTTAAAAAAAAAAAAAAAAAAAACAAATAAAAAAAAAAAAAAAACAACACTAGGCACCAAGAAAGTGTCCACTGGGAACTGAAGTACTCCACCATAAGAGAAACACTAGATGTTGTCTGAACTGGATTACAAAATTTGAAATGCCATCATCCAACATGGTCACTGCCTCAGCAATGTATGACTTTGGGTCTAGATAGGTTTATTCTTTGAATTTAGTCACACCTAGTCTCTTCATATCCTACCTAGAGGAACATGTAAATTGAAACTGAGTAATATTAAATAGAAGTACTTTTTTGTTGTTGTTTCAGCCACCTTATCCACATTTCAAGTTCTCAGTAATTGTGTGGCTGGTAGGTTCTGCCTTCATCAGTAACAGATAAATGTCATTCCCATAAGTTAAGAGATTTCAACAGGCAATGCTAGCTGGACATACCCTCCTTGGAGAATGTTACATTCTATTTGTTTCTAAACATTTGTTTCTAAAGGAATAAGGTGTTCATATTTAGCACTGAAAAATTCATTTTGTAGGTGGTTTCCTCTTTATGAACTCTGGTCATCAGTGTAGTTTCTGGAGTTGCCAATAAATTCCATGTACATCTTTTCTAACAGAGTACAGAGAAAGCTAGAAATGGGACTCAGGAGTGCTTGGTGAGAAAATTATCCTAATTATTGATAAAATTACTTAGAATTCAAGCACATACTCCTAATCCTAGTTACTCAGGATGCTGAAGCAGGAGGATGTCAAGTTTGAGGCCAACCTGAGAAATTTACTGGAACCCTGTTTCAAATAAGAAGGTGGACCATGCCTAGAGTTGTCCTCTTGCCTCCACATGAACACACTCTGGACACACAGACACAAAGACAATTAGTGATGGGATCTGTTATAGAACTGTTTTGTGCAGAGTAACATTTTTGTGTGATTCTGTATAATTTGTCAGTGGTATTTTGAATGAAAATGGCGCCATAGGTTCACAAGGACTAGCACTGTTGGGAGGTATAGCCTTATTGCAGGAGGTGTGTCATGAGGGGCGTTGAATTTGGGTTCTCAAAATGTTTCAGCCAGGCCCATTTTTCTAGTCTCTCTTCCTGCTGCCTTCGGAACTAGATGTAGAACTCCTTGTCCAGCACCATGTCTGCCTGAACATCACTATGCTTCCTGCCATGATGATAATGAACTACACCTCTGAACTGTAAGCTAGCTCCAATGAAATGTTTTCCTTTATAAGAATTGTCACGGTCATGGTGCATCTTTACAGCAATAAAACCCCGACGATGACAATGATCTTGACGTCAGAAGCCTTTACTTCTGCCAAGCTGCCTGTGTATTTTTCTGAACGTCTGGGTGTCTACTTCCTTGCAGTCTGTGTGTCAGTCTCCGGGTGAGGCCTGTGTGTGTTAACATGTGCCTGGGCTCCTTCAGGACACTGTCTGCCTAGTGATCAGTGTGTTGGTGAATAAAATGTTCATTTGTCCAAGGCTCCTGTCTTAGTTAAGGTTTTATTGCTGTGAAGAGATACCATGACCAAGTTGGGGCTGGCTTACAGTTTGAGAGGTTCAGTCCAGTATCAGCATGGTGAGAAACACGGCAGTGTTCAGGCAGTCATGGTGCTGGAAAAAAAGCTGAGAGTTCTACACCTTGATCCACACGGCAGTTTTCTGCAGGCATTCAGGAGGCTCTCTTAGTGCGCTGAACTTGAGCATAGAAGGCCTCAAAGCCCCACCTACATAATGACACACTTTCTCCAACAAGCCCACACCTCCTCCAATAAGGCCACACTTCCTAATAGTGCTACTCCCTATGGGGTAAGCATATTCAATCCACCACAGGTCGTCACAACTTCTTCAGCCTCCCAGTCTCCCATGACTCGAGTCCTTTCCTGGCACCTATGGGCGAGCTTTAACACCATCTCTCATGTAAGACAAAAGATTACATCATGAGTTCCATGAGATCATGAGGGTTTTTAATTTATTTGCTCACTTTCTTCCCAATAGCTAGGATTATACATAACACAAATTTGTTGATTTGCTGATTAAATGAATACGTAGCAGATAGCAAAACTAGGTGACTCACGTAAAATCACTCAGCATATTTGTGAGGCTGGGACTTCGTACACAGGGAGTGACTAGCAGACAGGGGAACTGTTACCAGAATGGGGACCAAAGGAGAAGTATGAAGAAGGAGATGCTGAGCATTTGGGGGGTTGAGGAACTTATCGATAACCTAAGTACATGGGTTGGTCTACAGTTAGTTTACTGGCTGATTTTGTGTGTTAACTCGATACAAGTTGGAGTTATCACACAGAAAGGAGCCTCCCTTGAGAAAATACATTTATGAGATCCAGCTATAAGGCATTTTCTCAATTAGTGATCAAGGATGGGAGAGCCCACTGTGGGTGGTGCCATCCCTGGGCTGGTAGACCTGGATTCTATAAGAAAGCAAGTTGAGCAAGCCAGAGGAAGCTATCCAGTAAGCAGGACCCCCGCTATGGCCTCTGCATCAGCTCCTGCCTCCAAATTCCTGCCCTGTGTGAGTTGTTGTCCTGACTTCCTTTGGTAATGAACAACAATGTGAAAGTGTAAGCTGAATTAAAAAAAAAAAAAAAAAAAAAAAAAACAACCCTTCTTCCCCAACTTGTTTCTTGGTCATGATGTTTTGTACAGGAAAACAAACCCTGACTAAGACAATAAGATATTCAATACCTGGATTGTACTCACTAGTTGCACACCCACCATAATTTTTGAGACAAGGATATTCAGGAGCCTAGAACTTACTGTGTAGAGCAAGGCTAACTGGCAAGTGAGCCTCCAAGATCTGCCCATATCCTTATTTTTCCTCCTCAGAGAAGGCATTGGTAAACATGACACTAAATGTGACAGTTTGAATAGGTATGGCCCTCATAGATTCATGTGCTTGAATGCTTGGATACAAGGAATGGCAGTATTAGGAAGTATTGGATTAGGTGTGGCATTGTTGGAGGAATTGTGACATTGTTGGAGGGGACTTTGATGTTCTATATGCTCTGGGACACTCAGTGAGATACACAACCCCCATCTGCTGCCTGTGGATCATGATGTAGAACTTTCAGCTCCTTCTCCTGCACCATGTCTGCTTGCACGCTGCCATGGTTCCCACCATGATGATAATGGAACTGATGATGATAATGAGACTGTAAGCCAACCCCAATTACATGTTTTCTGTAGCTGTTTGTATTCTAATGCTAGTTGGGTCCCCCAAAACTGTTTGCACAAGAAAATCTGCAGGTAGCTTCTGGGAACCTGCTGTCAGTTAATTCTGATTGGTATATAAATATGCCAGCAGCCAATAGATGACGAGGAGAGACATAGGTGGGTTTTAATTTTTCTTGGGCTTGGTACCTCGAGGAAGCATGAGGGAAAGAGATGCTATGGTTTAGGCGTGTGAAGGAGAGAGATTGCCGAGAAGCAAGGAGAGCACCCTGGGCTCTGGGCCAAGAAAATGTAGCCCAAAGAGCTAAGTAATTGGAGTTAAGAGCAGCCAAGATGGAACTTAGAAATTAGTAAGTAGTAACTTGGAGTCATTGATGGGAAGTAGAGTCTAACAGCATGAAGGCTAGGCAATTATCTCAGCTATTGTGCTGCTTAACGAGTATTAAAATATAAAGACTATGTGTGTGTCTTTCATTTGGGAATATAAACCGTCGAGGTGGGTAGTAACCCTGTGCCAGGATTTATTAAAATCTTCATACTATATTTTTCTTTTATAAGAGTTGACATGGTCATGGTGTCTCTTCACAGCAATAAAACTTGAATTAAGGCACCAAACCTGTCTGACATTCCTTTTTTTTTTTTTAATATTTTTTTAAAAAATTTATTTTATTTTATGTATATGAGTACACTGTAGCTGTCTTCAGACACTCCAGAAGAGGGCATCAGATCTCATTACAGATGGTTGTGAGCCATCATGTGGTTGCTGGGAATTGAACTCAGGACCTCTGGAAGAGCAGCCAGTGCTCTTAACCGCTGAGCCATCTCCTCAGCTCTCTTGTCTGATATTTCTTTTTTCTCTTTTGCCTTCCTTCATCTTTTCTTTCTTCTTCCTTTCTTTGTTTCTTTCACATACAGTTTTGTTATGTTTTTAAAGTGCGTTACAGGTATGGGACTTAGCCCTTCATGTGTGGATAAGCAAGCACATCAGTGACTGAACTATTTCACTAGCCCTGTTTTTTGTTTTGTTTTGTTTGTTTGTTTGTTTGTTTTTGTTTTTGATATAGGGTCTTACTAAGGCTACAAGCCTTAAATAGCCTTAAACTCCCTAGGGTGCTCCTGCTTCAGTCTCCAAGTGATTGCTGGAATTACAGGCAGCAGCCCCCACACTCAATTAAACTGTGAATTGTAATGGAAGGTTAGAGATTCTACCCAGTGCCCTGTGACAGGTATCAACCTCCTTCTACATTTTGAACAGCAAGATAGACAGTACAGAGCATCGGCCTTATGAACTAGATAGGATACTTTTTTGTTCGTTTTCTTTGTAATGTAATTTTTCAGTCTTAACAGTATACAGAATATTGGATGTTTGCTAAATTGTCTTCCTAAACTTTATGTTCATATATTAAATAATGTGTCATTCTGAAGTGGGGTTTTGTCTTTGACTTGGAGTTAATTCAACACGAGACAAATTCTCCTCTCAAAATTTTACTGGTGATTGTGTCAGGTATTCAGATGCCAAAAAGTTAGAGTTAGCCTTGGGCTAAACACTTCAGGCTAAGTTTAGCAGCTATTAGAGATAATGCAGTAGGCAGGAAAGTTCTGGAAGTTCTGGAGGTAAATCCAGGACATTCTGAAACATTCAAGCACTTAGAAGAAGCATCAATTGTGAAAGAGTGACCTATTTCAAAGCCAGGCAGAGGTACAGCTATTCTTATCCTAAAACCCAGATTGTCCCTATCTCAGAAACAAGAGATTTTTATTAGCAACAGTGGCTTTCTTAGATATCACTGAAGTAATATACAGAGAATGAACAACTGCAGTGTCATCTTCAGTGTTATTTAAAATATAAAAAGTATATAAAAATAAAATATAAGTTTTATTTTTTTTAATTTTTCTTTTATTCTTGTACTCAAACATCTTTCTAGGGGCTGGTAAATGGCACAGTGGGTTAATTCCCTTGCTGTCAAGCTTGAGGAACTGAGTTCATCAGAATCCACATGGTGGAAGAAGAGAACTGGCTCTTTTAAGTTTTCCCCTGACCTCCACATGTCCCTGCCCATACACATGCACACACACACAAAAGAGATGTTTCAAAAAGTCTTCATAATATTTGTTATAATCTGCACAAGAAAGGAATAGCTGTAATAGTTAGACGAAGTTCTTAGGTTCAGGAGACTTCATTTTTCAGGAGAAAAAGAGACAATAAGGGATAATAAATATAATAAGTAGTACCTCATTTCATAAGTATAACTTGAAGATATAGGACAGAAAAAAAATGAGCAATAATAATTCAGGCAGCGACTAATACTCGAGTACCAAGGTTGACTGTTTGAGGGGTCTCTTCTCGAGTGTTACAAATTCCTAGGTAAAATGAATAAATAATTCTTGTTCTTATGTAAAGAAATAATACCAGCAAAGGGAAAAGAACATATATGGAGAATAAATCTGGTAGACTGAAGGACTTCTCAACCAGAAACCATGGGGCACAAGAGAGGGGGAGAGAGCAGAAGACAAAAATAAGAGAGAAAATTGCATCCAGATCAAGATCAAATAGAGCTTGTAACCTAAGCTGGGCAATTAGGTTGCTTTTTTGCTTTTTTTCTTCTTCTTTCTTTTTTTCTGCTTAGTGCAAATATTTAGGGTTTGGAGCAGAGGGAATTGTCTAATTTTTTTTTCCAAAGTGAAGATTTCCTGTTTTCTCAGATTAACATATCCGTGGATCTCTTTGAAAGTCTAGCTCACTGACTCTAATGTAAAAGCCTGCTATAGGGCTGGGTGGGTATGGGGCGGTCCTAGGGCTCCCTGTCCTGGGAGCCAATTCGCTACTTTCTTTCCATTTCTGTCCAAGATGATCTTAGACACTGGCTGGAACTCAGGAGTTTTCTTCCCGTCTGACAAGACAGACAGTGTAAGGCTGGAGGCGGGACTCAGTCGTAAGAGTTCTTGAATAACATATTAGAGGTCCTGCCTTCACTCTCCAGTACTGCAAAGGCCATTGGTGGCCCAGCAGCATGGGACAGATATAGTCAGATATGGTAGCTACCAGCTAGTTGAGTCTCTGTGTGGAGACCATTCTTGGGCTTTGTGATTGTTTCCCCTTTTATTGTTGTATTTGATGTGGGCCAGTTACAAAATATTGGCTTCACAGAGAAAAGTCTGAGCTATTCTTAGAAGGGTCAGCTTTGTTTTAAGGTTTAAAACAGTTGTATCTTTGTGAAGAAGTCTTGTTTTCTGGAAATCCCTGAGGTCAGCAGCATCACACAGTTAAATGATCTGCAGGGAGGTCCTTGAAATATGTTTGAGCCAGGGTTATGGCTACTGTGAATATAATAGTTACGTTATTTCCCAGACTGCAGACTTCCGTTTCTTACCTTACCAAGGATCTTCTTCATTCTAACTTTTCTGTATCTGTGCATTTCTGTCATAAAAATGCACAGTATAAAAACAAACAAACAGAAATGCCAGGTGAGGTACACCTTTAATCTCTAGGCAGAGACAGGTGGATTTCTGTGAGTTCAAGGCCAGCCTGATATACAAACGGTTCCAGGACAGTCAGAGCTACACAAAGAAACATTGTCTTGAAAAACAAAACAAAACAAAACAAAACAAAACAAAACAAAACAAAACAAAAAAACAAATGCCACAGTCTATGCTTCTAAAATTTCTTTCTCTACCACACAAATATTTCTCCTTTTCCAACTAATCTTTTTACTGAACTATACATTCCTTCTGAGTAGGGCTGTGATTCATTAATCTTCTTGTACAAACAAGTTATACAGCTGTGCATAGCTCAAAACAATGCTAAATAAACGACTTGGGAATGAACAGATGAGTTCTGGAATTATCCTTGAACTCTGCTTCTGGGCCTAACTTTTTATTGAATGGCTGTCTTGTATTTTAAATTCCCTTTGGCATTTTCAATGAATTGTGATGCTTTCTCCTCAGAGTCAATTTCACACACTCATTAGTGTTTTCCAGCTTCTCCAGTTTTACAGACAAGGTCAACATCTTTGTTCTTTCCTAGGTCACAAATTTTCTAGTACGTTGTTTCAGTCTTAAGATTTTGAATTGTCAATTATTCTACCTCGTTGACTTAACCCCTAGTTTAGACTGCCATCATCCTGGAATTCCTGAAAAAAAATATATATGTAACATTTTGCTGCCCACAGAATTATTCTAAATAAAATGTTTTCTAAAACTCAGCTGCGTATCTCCGGTCATTATCAATGATACATATTATTCAGAAATCCAAGCTTTGGTTCACTTTGCAGGGATTTCTGTACACTGAATGCATTTTGGACAAGCCTTGCTTCTCCATAAAATCTTATTTAATGTTCTATAAACTAAATAAAATAGTATTTTTGTCTGTATTTTATAGATTAAAAAATTAAGATTTAGTTAAGCCAGGTTTGCATATTTCAAGAAAAATGATAGAATTGGGGTTTTAGGACATGTGGATTTACTTGAGAAATTCTGCCTAACTGTTGTATCTACCATCTTCCAGATGAATTTCTACTTCATCTGGAAGGCTTTCCAGGACACAGCCCACCCATCTTAACTTGCCATTGTTGTGCTCTTGAGTCGTCCATTCTATACCTCAATTCTCTGCCAAGAATTTACCTTTGCTTTTATTTATTTATTTTGTCTTTGTTGTTGTTGTTGTTTTTCGACACAGGTTTCTCTGTGTAGCCCTGGTAGTCCTGGAACTCACTCTGTAGACCAGGCTGGCCTCGAACTCAGAAATCTGCCTGCCTCTACCTCCCAAGTGCTGGGATTAAAGGCGTGTGCCACCACTGCCTGGCTTACCTTTGCTTTTAAAACTCACACTTGATTGTAATTATTTTAATGTGCAGGAATGCCTGGATTAACTCTTCCTTTACTCTAGTTGAGAGTCTTTTATGGAGCTCTTACAAAATATTTTTCAGTAAAAAAATATGTAAAATTTTACATAGTCCTTCATGAATATGTATGTCTACTAAATTGTTGCAATAGCAATATTATTCGGTGAGGTATTGATGCATCAAACTGAAGACCCAGAAAACCAGATAATTCTGATCTGATCTTTTCCTATGTCTTTTTTTTTGGGGGGGGGGGGGGATAATCTTGCCTATCCTGGAACTAGCTCAGTAGTCCAGGCTGGCATCAAAATGACAGAGATCCACCTACCTCTGCCTCCTGAGTGGTCGGATTAAAGGCGTGCAGCAACACCTGCCTTTTCTCCCCAAGTCTTAAGAACTTTGTGCTTGAGTGCCTTACAATCTGACTAAAAGATGTCCAGATTAAAACGCTACATTTTAGAGTCACTCCACCCTTCCTATGAAACAGCATCCACTATGATATAGCATTGTTATAACATCATCAGTAAAATCCTTCGCATCTGTTGCCTTTTCAATATACTGGGGAAAAAAAAGTTTTTGTTTTTTTTTTTCTTTTACGGTGAGAATGTAAATGTGCTTTTTATCTTCATTTAACTTTCAAGAGAAATTACTAAAAGTGTCTTTTCAAGACGTCCTGACTCAAGATTCTCATGTACAGAAACTCGTACTATAATCATCCCTTCATTCCCATCATGCCTGGAAGCCCTAGCTTTAGTGAGAAACACAATTCATTAAAAGTAGTGAACTCGACGGCCTTAGGACCGCGCGGAAGTCAGGTTTCCACGGTACTTCGAATCCTCCTATCCCTGGGACCCAGTGTCTCGTCGATGACGTCACCCGCTCTCCCGGAAGTCCCTTGAACGACGCCGGGGGCGTGTTTTCAGGTCCCTCCGCGTGCGGTTACCTGAGAGACGCGCGAGTTTTCGTGCGGCCGGGGAGGCGAGCGCGTCTTCCGAGAAGAAGCCGGAGCAAGTCTGCGGCCCGTGCGGCGTCATGGAGGTGGTGGAGGCCGCTGCGCAGCTGCAGACGCTCAAGTTCGGCGGCCTGGAGTCGGCAGCATCGCCGCCACCTGAGGAGCGCCGGGACGCTGAGCCGGAGGAGCGGGCCGGGCCGGCCGGGGTGCAGCCGCCGCCGGCTCCGAGCTCGGATGCGGGCGGAAACCCACCGCCGCCGAGCGAGACCTGCGTCACCGGGCCGGACGCTGCCGCGGAGCCGCCAACCTTGCTGCAGGATTCGGACTCATCGGACTCGGATTCGGACAGGTCGAGTGCATGCGGCAGCCGGGGGACACGGGCCGGGGGGACACGGGGCCTAGGTAGTGGTGAGCGCGCCCGCGCTCTGCGGGGCGGCGCCGCTGATGCTCTTGTGCACGTGCTCTCTGGGAGCTGGTACCCCGATCTCGCCGCAGTGCTTTCCCACGGTCCCAGCTCACTTGTAGGAGTTCCCTCTTCCTTTCCAAACTTGATAGTCCGCAAAGTTACAAGTGAAGGTAGTAATCTGTTTACAGTGTAGAAAGCTCGACGTTTGTAGCTTATTTGTAAAATTACTTTGCTCTGTTATTATCATAGGAACTCAGATTAACATGTACTTCAGGGTTAGAACTTCTGGATTTTTGTTTCAGTTCAGATTGCTACTTTTTTCATCGAGTCTGCTTTTTTTTTTTTTTCAAACCTTAGGAGTTGAGGGTCAGGAAAAGGATGATTTACGTTTCAAAGTTCATTCACCCCCTTTCCCAGCAAGGATCTCGTGTAGCCCAGACTACTGATCGTGTAGCCTGGGAGGCAGACGTTGAACTGGTTCTCCTGTCTACACCCTCCAAGTGCAGGGTGGTGCAGCAATCCACCACTTTTCTCTTAAAGTTGCTTCTTGACAGTTAATGTTAATCTGTAGAATCTTCATAGGGAACAGGATTCTGTGAAATTTGCAAACCAGTTTCTTGGTTTTGGGGGCTCTGTGCTTTACACAGACATTTCCCCTGTGTATTGTTTGTGGAAGAAGACCCAGAATATAGAAGGTTATCAAACTACAGATGTTTGAGTAAGCATGAGGTGAGCGGGGGTTTCTTTTGAGCGGGTGGACAAGATGGACTCATGATGAGGAGACGGGGCACTTTGAGGAACCACTAAGAGAGGCAAGGGAGAATGGTTTCTATTAGAGAAGGTGTGAAGAGATGGGTGGAGAAAAAAGAGTGACTAGGTAAAACACTTAAAAATAGCACATAAAATGAGCTGAAGGTTAGGGTCCTGGTTGAGTCAAGCCTAAGAAGTTTTCAGAGTTAAGCGGTCACCATGGCGACTTTGAAGAATTCCAAGGTGAGAAGAACCTCAATTGAGTTAAGTGGTTTTATCCATAAGTGAATCAGACAGGTGCTTGGCCTAGACTTATCATTAGTCACTGATTGTCATCTGCTTATATTTGTAGAGATTTATAACAGGGCACTGTTGGCCCAGAGAGGGTCCAGGTTTTATGTCTTTAATAGTTATAGCCAATGACATTTGTGGCCTCTTCCCACAATTATTCTTCATCCCAGTGTTAACTCTGTCCTTCTCACAACCTTCCCTCCTAATGAGCTCTGTTCTTGCTTTAAGTCAAGGAATTAAAAATGAACAAAATAACCTGGTGTTGTGGTGCACATCTTAATTCTAGCGCTTGGGAGGCAGAGGCAGGCAGATCTCTCTGAGTTGGAGGCCAGCCTGACCCATAAAGGGAGTTCCAGGACAGCCATGGTTACACAAGAAACCTTGTCTTAAAAAACCAAAACAAACAATAAAGTAATATCCCACCCACAAGTCAGTTTGAAATGTTTCCTACTGAAGCAAGATTTTATTTTAATTATGATAGTACTTGACCAAGTTCTCAACTTTTCCTCTACAGTGAAACGGATTCAGATAGCTCAAGCTCCTCCTCTTCATCGTCGTCTTCGTCTTCCTCCTGCGTATCACTTCCTCCTGTGTTGTCAGATGGAGAGGAGGATGTCCAAGTTGAGAAAGAAAGTAAGAATTTTCCTCTTAAAACAAAAGATGAATTGCTTCTTAATGTAAGTACTTACATTGATTGTTCCATAAACTTAGTGCCTCCTTGGCTTTTTGCATCTACCTCTGCTGGGCTTTGGCAGTCTTCTACAAGAGTCTATAGAGAGCCTGCTTCTAACCCTGACACTCCATACTTAACTGATAGTCATGCTGATGCATTGACTTCACTTTGGTGACTTCTTTGTTTTAAAATCTGTAGAATACTTTCGAGGCTGGACACAGGACAGTCAGTTTTGGACCACTAGCATCATGAAAAACCCAAGGGTCTGTGTTCATTCTCTCGCACTAACAAGACAATGTGGAAAATACTCTACTGGCGGCTTTTGTGTCAACGTAACACAAGCTAGAGTCATCAGAGAGGAAGGAGTCTTAGTTGAGGAAACTCCTCCATGAGACCCAGCTATAAGGCATTTTCTCAATTAGTGGTCAGTTGGGAGAACCCAGTCCTTTGTGGGTGGTGCAATCCTTGGGCATGTGGTTCTGGGTTTTATAAGAAAGTAGGCAGAGCAAGCCAAGGAAAGCAAGCCAGAAAGCAGCACCCCTCTATGGCTTCTACTTCTGCTCCTGCATCCAGGTTCCTGCCCTATGTGAGTTCCTGTCCTGATTTCCTTCAGTGATGAACAGTGATATGGAAGTATAAGTCCTTTCTCTCTGGCTTGCTTTTTGTCATGGTGATTGACATGGTGATTTTGTAGTTCATGGCATTTCTTTTTTTGTTTGTTTCTGCTCTTGGTCCAGAAGTCAGAAAGTTTCTTCTAACGTAATTGAAACCTTTGAAATTAATTCCATTTGGAGAATTAGAATGCAGAATTCACCATGTTTATTAAATGTGTTTTAAGCTTTTTAGGTTACCTAGTCACTTGAAACCTTACATTCATTATTTTTAAAAGTCACAATTGGGAAACAAGTTATAGCGGCACCTCATTGAGGTGGTTGGCATAACTTTCTGTGCGGTTATTTTATCTTACAGCATGTAAATCTGCCTTCGAAAAAGGATAACAAATTTGGTTACAATCTACAGTTCCAGAGGACAGTCTCAGAAACTAGAGTCCAGGCTAAATTGCTTGTATTTGGTCTAGTCTGTGTACTTAAGTTATTATCAATGCTTTTTAAAAGTTTGGTAATCATAACCTGTAATTGGTGTAAAAGACTAAATTGGTGACTAGTTTAATATGAAAACTGAAGGCTGTATAGTTCTTGGCTGGATTCTATCAATATTCCTTATTGCCCATAGTAAAGATTTTTGTTTTACTTAGGCTTGACATTGTAGGCTTATGGATTAGTA
Organism: Arvicanthis niloticus; assembly: GCF_011762505.2. Lineage (NCBI taxonomy): Eukaryota > Metazoa > Chordata > Mammalia > Rodentia > Muridae > Arvicanthis > Arvicanthis niloticus. Next base: position 55,981,052 of record NC_047673.1, read on the forward strand.
TGCCATGGTTTATGTGTTAGTAGTTCATGATGGATTCTGGCAAACAAAGACTCATAAGCAAGTAGTTTTCTCAAAGTACAAGGAAGCCTGGTGTCTATTTTACCTATGTCCTGATGACCTTTCAGAAGTTCTCAGGTTATAAAACCAACAAATAGGAGATTTAGCTATGTGGTTTAATTTGCCTTATTGAGTCTGAATTTTTAACATTGGGAGTCCTTTGAAATTTAAGTACATTGTTATCTTTTAGAACTTAGAACAGTGACTAGTGTGTTTCTTTTTCTGCCATTTCTAAGAGATCTTTTGGGAAAGACCTAAGAGGCACTGTGGTAGTCTGATTAGGAACGGCCTGCATAGATTCATGCCTTTGAATACTTGGTCCATAGGGAGTGCATTGTTAGGGGTATGGACTGCAATATTGGAGCAGGTGTGGCCATGTTGGAGGAAGTGTGTCACTTTGGATGTGGGCTTTCAGGTCTCATATATAAGCTCAAACTATACCCAATGCAGAACAAAGTTTCCTCCTGTCTGCCTTTAGATCAAGATGTAGAATTCTTGGCTCACACTGCCATGCTTTGAGCCATGATGATAATTGGCCTCTGTACCTCTGCAAGCCAGCCTAAATTAAATGTTCTCTTTTATAATAAGAATTGGGTTGTGTTGTCCTGTCACAACAATGAAACTCTAAGACAGGCACTTACAGTTTTTAGCTAGATGCTTTTAGTATATAATTTACTTATGGTTTATGTTCATTGGTGTTTTGCCTACATGTATGTCTGTGTGAGCTGCCATGTGGGTGCTGGGAATTGAATCCAGATCCTCTGGAAGAGCACCCAATGCTCTTAACCGTCTCTTCAGCCCTTATTTACTGCCTCTATTTATTTAGGATTTTGACACAGGGTTTATCTACATAGCCTTGGCTGTCCTGGAATTTATTGTGTAGACCAGGCTGACCTCAAACTCAGAGATCTGCCTGTCTCTGCTTACGGAGTTCTCAGATTAAAGGTATACTTACATCATACCCAGGAAATTTTTAATTTTAAAATGAATGGATTCTTGATTGGATGTTAACATATTTATATTAATAGTATTAGGAAGGAAAACATAGTTTTGTTGCTAGAGGTAATGGAAACAACTCTCAAAGGATTCAACAAATTCAAGACAGGAGAGCATCTTGGGAAAAAAACTAAAAAAAATTAGAGAAAGCTGAATTACAAAGATAGTATGACTTCAGTGTCCTTCCTGCTCTGCCTCTGTTGTTCTGTAGGGGTGGCAGTTTGTCCACCAATAAGCATTTTTATGAGGGATTAAATCAGCTAAGTACACTTGGTTACACAGCCTTGAATGAATAGTGGAGTCAGTGGAATGAATTGAGTTTGCTTGGACATGAGCCTTGGTTTGTGTGGGCCTGTCTGTAGGAGGTAAGAATGTGGGAAAGTGGATGCTGGAGAAAGTGGGCTCCTAGTGACAGTGGGAGTGCCTGTGAGCCACTTGGCAGAAGAGGAGTGTGAGTGTGTGGAGTGACAGTTTTGGAGTTTTGGTTTCTTAAAAAAATACAACACAGAAATAGTTATAATAATGTGTTTTCATTTTAATCCCAGGTGTGGGATATGGGGCTGCTTCAGATTCTCCATAACAGTTGGCTGTGATTTGCCCTTTGCTCTGGCGGGGGCAGAGGGACATGCTTTTGCCAGCTGTAGATAATTTCTGCAATTGTGTGACATTTGAAATTCTGGGGACTTGTCAGAAATGCTAGAGCCTCTAGAGGCGGACTGGGTTGTTTGTTGTTGTGTGTTAAGAAGAAACAACAAGAAGAAATCAAATATCCTGACAGTGAAAATCAAACTTGCCCCAAAGAACTCAGGTCCCTCGTCACCAGGAAGCAATCTAAATATAACATTGCACCCTTTCCGACCCCTGACTTCATTCAGAGATCTTTACCTTTCTTCTCTTTTTTCCTCTCTTATCTAGTATTAGGAGGTTTGATAGGTGGAAGAAAGAAGAACCCACATAGTAGCAACAGGCAGCTGCTAATGTATATTATTTGGAGGAGGGTGGGTATTGGGTTATTGGGATGGTTTTCTGACAAGTAAGGGATACTGAGCCCTTGTGATGCTAAGCTAAGGTTGGAGTCACTGCTATGGGAAGACGACTTAACAAAGAGAACAGAAAGATTTTTTGTGAACTTGGGTTGGAAAGCCGTGGGAACTAAGGCAGCTATTAGGTCATTGTTTCTGTGCCTCTTGGGTATTCTTCCATCTCCAATGGAAGCCATGTCTTTCCATACTGGCTTCCTGTGCTTATCTTTAGACTGAACTTTTTCATTCTAGCTTTATGGACTTCTCTATTCCTGGCTCTAAAAATGACATTTTCTTGCTAATTGGCTAATGTTTTGTTTCTTTTATTTTGAGTCAAAATATTAGGTTTTGTTTTTGTTTGTTTAATAAGTAGCAATTCATTATTCTGGGAAGTGTTCCCTCCTTGCCACAAGTATATGCTATAGGCTATTTTGTTAAGACCTTAGGTGGGTTACTTGAACTCTTAGGCAGTGTTAGCATGTCTTAGTGTGGAGCAGCTGGATATAAGCAGTCTATTAATTTCATATCTAGTAAAATTTGGAAGAAAATGAGTTGTTTTTGCTAAATGTTTAAACAGTTAATGGCAGCTTTCAGTTTGTGCAGGTCCTAGGGATGTCTGGATCCCAGACATGCCCAGTTTACTGCAATTTTATGTCCTATCTGCTTTTAAAGTGTTTTTATCTCCGAGGAGTCATCTCCTCACTTGTGCAGAAGATTCTCTCTACTTCCTTTCAGTCTCCTTTCAAGAAAGAATGCTGCCTCTGCTTCCTTAAGTCTTTGCTATTGTTTGAAAACTAGGACTCAGTGATCTGGCTGTAGGTTGAGCGTCCTTAGTGTGAGCCATAGAGTAACTGAAAAAAGAATCCCAGTTGGCCCTCTTGATAATGTCACAGTTCCAGGCTCTGATGTGTGATTTGACTCATTGCATTTCTTCAGTGTAAACCTTAGAGTGCTGAGAGGTTGCTGTAGAACCTGCTCAAATGCAAAGCAGCATAGGCATCTCAGCCTTGGAGTCAGGTTAAGCCCCATAGCAGATTGTGTGTCACTGACATAGAAAATTAGATTCTGCTCTTACCTCTTTATTCAAACAAATGAAATATAATTTAAAATGTAAATTATTAAAAACATTAGGGATGGCAATGTTTCAAGCTATGAACTACAAATAAATTTTATACATTGTTGCCTATTTTCTTATCTGAAAATTGTGACTTCAGTGCTTATGGGTAAGATTCAGTAGGGATAATCATGTGTATGTATGCATATAGTACAGCATGACCAAGGGAATGTGACATGCTGGTCAGTGTATGTATGCATATAGTACAGCATGACCAAGGGAATGTGACATGCTGGTCAGCAGTTGATGAGAAATTTAACTTCTCATCAAGATTGCCTTTATTAATTTATTTTTAGGTAATGTACTTTGTATTTAGGTTGAGGACAAGCATTCACCTGATTTTGCTAAATCATGCATGCAGGCATGTCTAAACACATCTTCACATGAAGGAAAGTAGTACCTGGGCCACTTCAGGTGGTTAGAAGTTGTACTGAACTATTCACTCCTGCCTGATGTCTCAACTCCTGAGAAATTGCACTGTGTTTTACACTAATCATTACTATGTGTTTTTCAGGGTCTGACGTATTTATTATTTAGCTTATCCCTAAATATAGGGAAATGCTTCTTTAAATTTTAATGATACTGGGTAGTTTTGGAATTTACTATAATCTAACTTGGATACTGATGAAACTTGTCACACTGCCTGATATTTAGCAGTGTTTTATAGACTCAGGAAGATGATTTTTCATTAGTATTTGATGTTATGCAGTAGTCAACATTTTTTTTAAGGAAGAATTTGTCTTTGACAGTGCAGATGAGTCCATAAAGCCCATGTGCAGCATGCTGGAGATGTAGCTGTGATAAAGCACCTGCTTTAACAGCCACAGGGTCCCAGGCTCTAGCACCACACATAGTTATTCAAGACAGTAAAATGAATGCTTTGTTAAGCTTCAAATGAAGGTTTTTATGCACTAGAGCATCCTTACATTTCCAGTATGTACATACATGTGGTTATAATGACAGAAGCATTCCATGTTCTTACTTTCCATGACAGACTTTATAAGTACCTTTGTCTAGCTGCAGTGTGAGGATACATGTAAGTTGGATGAGTAACAGAATTAGTGACAACTTCAGAGGTGAGCAGTAGGACCTATAGAAAGAAGACAACTTGCCTTGCAGTGCTAGGGGGCACCAGTGCTGCGCAGACTTGGAGAAGAACATGTGAACTTGCACCAGCCACAGTGACTCTGTCCTGTGAGAATTATATCTCAGTCACTAGGATGTCACAGAATCATCCACACAGCTGATGTTAGTAGTTCTCAATGGAACTTTTGTTTTAAACCTTTATTAGATACGTGATCCATGGCAGTCACGGTACCTTTTCCCTTAGTTTTAGCTAAGATCTTAAATGAAATGTACAGTCTCAGGTAACAAGAGATAAGTTTAGAGATTGTTGTTTTAAGATTTTTAATACTGAAGTATAATTTTAATTCAATTTTATAGTTGAGTTTTGAGTCTTTTGCAGAGGTTTTTTGAGTTTGTTTTTGCGTTTTGCTTTTGTTTGTTTGCTATCTGTTTCTGAGACAGGCCTCAGTTTGTAGCTCTGACTGGCCTCAAACTCTACATAGACCAGCTGGCCTAGAACTTTCAGATTTTCTGCTTCTCCCTGAGATTAAAGGTGTGTACCACCATGCCCACTCTTTGATTTTGTTGACAGTCATTTGACAGGGAAAAACAGGATGAAAACATACTCATTGGAAAAGAAAAAAAAAAAAGGCATTTCAAAGAATGATTGACATTTTTAGGTGTAACTATTTATTGGCTGGCCTGAGACTGTTCAGTATCATTTAACAGTAATTAATAAGGGCACTAATGATGCAGTCAGTACACAGATGGCTGAGTTCTACAGAAATCTGTGACGCTTCTCCTAGAGAAGTTGAAAAATTATGAATGAGATATTAAATATGGTCATAGATGCCACAAATTGTACAGACCTAATCAATTCCTTTTTTTCAATATGTTTTACCAGATAATAGGAAAAATAAAAATTGAGTCATGGCTCTCAGTACTCCAGAGATTGGATCCTACTTTTCAAGCATATCTGAAAAGTGAAGGCTCACCTAATAGCATCAGGTAATTGGCATGCATTCTTCTTGGGTAATAAGAGAAAAGCGGCAGATAATTTATTCCACTTTTCCCACTTTTCTCAGCTCTGCCCAAATTAGTACCAGAAGGGAGTTTTACTTCTTTTTCCCAGAACACTCTGTTATTCTTACTCCATTTTCATGAGTAAAAACACTTGTAAGATTCTTTAGATAATTTTACCTTAGATCATCAAATCACCTTTTTTTTCCTTTTTGTTTTTCAATAGTAAACTTTCAAAAAAAGAGCTAGAGAAGTCAAAGCCATTTTAGTGGATGAACATCATCTCCTAAGGGGCCTACTTGTGGCACAGTAGCTCCTTAAATTTTTGTGCTGGAAGTTTTGTTTTTAGTAGGATTTGTTTTGAATGTTGTGTGTTACTCATTTGAGTATTTTGTTGAACAGAAAACCTTGTATACTTCACAGGTTGTTTACAGAATCAGAATATAATATTCTTACAACAAATATTTCATGAGTATTTCAGAAGTATTTTTAGGGTCTTCTTGTTTGGTTGGTTTGCTTTGCTTTGCTATGGGCAGTCTTACTGTTTAGCTCTGGCTAGCCTGTAACTCTCAATGTAGATCATGCTGGGCTAGGACTCATAAGAGAGCCATTGTCTCTGCCTTCTGAGTGCTAGTAGTCAGGGGAGGCACCATCACATCATTACTGGGTCTCGTGATTTTATGACTTGCTTATGAGTAATTTATTAGAAAATCATAGTAATTTTGTTTTTATCTGTATGTGGTTTCCATATTCATTATACTGCCTTTTTGGTGATGATTCTTCAGCATGTTGTAAATTGTATTGTTAGATGTATGTACCAAGACATTTTGCTCAGTTTTCTGCATTATTAATGGAATAAAACTAATAGCGGGAAGAGACTTTGCTGAGAACTTGTGAAGTAGGAAGGAACTGATAAGATTAATAACACAGTGTCTAGCCACTAAGTTACTTATATTTAGGTTTTGAATAATAGTGGATTATTTTGTCATGATGGAGAATCTGTTGAATATACGTTTTCTAAAATTGTATTTTTGTCAGGTTTGTCTCAGGAAGACCTTTGACTTAGCTGTGGAGTGTGTAGAAAATAAATGACTTGAATTTATTTAGTATATTGAATTTTAGTCATTTCTTTACCAAAAGTGTCTGGTATATTTTATGTTCAGGTAGCCTTTTGAACTGACAGTGTCAATCCTTACATATTCTATTATCAAATACAAAAATAAGGACTGTTGAGAAAACGTTTTTATTGTTTTTGGATTTTAAAATAGAGGACATTTTATAATACTTGTTTTAGATAAATGACAGCATAAGTATTTGTATTCAGTTGTAGATCATGTACATTTAAAACAAATTTTTAATTTCATTTTAATTTTGGGAACTAAAGTATAGATTAATTACACATCTTCATTTCCCAAGTAGACTATTTAGGTTAGCATTAAGGTGTTTCAGTAATAGGGTTATGTAATTTTACAGTTTTAACTGTGTCCCAGACTGGAAGTAGATGAGTGTTAGTGCCTGTGTATGTGTCTGTGATAGTCTCTCTTCGTGAGACTGTGCAGTGAGGTTATGCAGTAAGGTTTATGTGCAGTGATAAGAATATTTAAGGATGGTCTGACTTGAGACTGGCTCTTTTAATTTAATTTAATGAGTTAGCTTTAAACTTAACCAGTGTAGTTTCTTCCTATATGGGTATGTAAAAATGAAAGAGATTGTTTACAGTTAGATGTAGGGCAGTCTCAGCCCATTTAAATTTTCTAATCTGCAGATGAGTACCTTGTTTTTCTCAGCATCCTGGGTTTTGTTTATTACTTGATGGTTAGGGTCTTTCCCATGTCTCTCTCATTAGCTCTGCATTAGATAATTTAAAGATCCTCTTCCAATTCTGTAAATTCTGATTGGAATCAAAACACCCATCTGTATGTATTACAGCTGTTTTTTCCTATTGCTGTTTGTGTGTTTATTTCTTGTCACATGTATACCCTTTTACCACCTACAAAATAATATGCCTCTGAGGAGATTTACATATTGTCTGACCAGAACATTTGTTGTGCTATCGGGGAAGCTAGTGTTAACCTAATTGTGGCAATGCTTGCAGCTGTGGCTAGAGGTATCTATGCATCATTCTTGGCAGTAAGTTTTCTTAGGAAGCTTTATTTTATTTTGAGGTGGTTGGGTTCAGGTGTTTTTCCTTCCTTGAGGGTTGTATATTAAATTATATTTTCATTTTCTGATTTTTCCTCTGACTAAAGTGAACATTGACTTCTGAGATCTTTGATTAGCTTAGAGTGGTAGCATGGATCAGTCTATTTAATAGATATATAATGAATGTTCTAGTCATTGTGCTGGGTGCCACGCTGACTAGGTCCTAGTTACTGGGTTTATTTTCTCATTAGGGATGTGAAGAAAAATGCATAGAATGTTAGCATGAGTTGAAGGAGGAAAAGAGAGTCATCATGTAAAGAGTAACTAGCTTTGTTCCTGAGCTCTTTGGACTTAGTAGTTAGGAAGAGATGGTAACCCTTGCCGTACAGACATCAAGACAAGGCCGTATTAACACCCTGTTGGACATGGTGATCCAAAGAACGTCACTTGGAAGTTTTCCAGAGACCTATCCCTTGCAAACCTTTAAAAGTCTGCTTCCTTGATCTGCCAGTAATTTCCAAGGAAAGGATATGACTTAGATGATTTCTAGCTGATAGAACTTGAAATATTTTCTTTCTCTTTTCTCTCTCCTAGCCTCTTTATTTGAAGAAAATAAACATCTATTTTCCATTGATTTTTGTCTGAAAAGCATCTGTCATTCTGGACATAACTTTGTTGTACAGCTTGATTTAGCTGACTTGTCAAGGCACACTCTGTAATAAGGTCAAATTGGAATTGTGTGGTGCTAGTTTCATTACTTATCTCTTGCACTTTTGTGTACAATATTTAGTTGATTGTGTATGCTCTGTGTTCTGTAGAGTACTTAGAATAGAGACTTTGTTTATGGCACTTTATAGGTAGGTGCTCTGCTGTAAAGGGTGTTGTGGCATGTGTCTGCCACTCCATCACTGGGGAGGGAGGGTGTGACTACAGGTCTGAAGCTTGCACACCAGCTTGGGTAACAGTGAGCTTCAGGCTTAGCAAAGATACCTGTCTCAAAAACCAAAGTGAGAATGATAGAGATACTTATGTCAACCCCTGGTTTACACATGCACGCGCACGCGCGAATTAATGAGTGAATAAAGGTAAATTTAATTCCTTTAATTTAATGCTGAGGAAATACACATTCTCATGTTTCAGTCTCCTCAAGATTACTCAACTGACATTGTAAGTATAGTGACAACCACAAATCCCAGTCTTTAATTTTTCCCTGAATTTATTTTTCCATGAAATCAGATGTCCTGCACACTTTTAGTTTGAACTTTTCATAGTTATAATGATTGAAATAAGGTGATGATTGGCTTACTAGACTCCCATCTGACAACACTGAGCATTTGCTGTAGAAACAGTCTAAGTATATTTTATTTTCTTCTCCTAAAAGGATTTCTTAGAAGAATATTAGGACTTCACACTGTACACTGAGGAAGCTTAACCTACAAAAAAATTGTGTTAATAATAAGTGATGAAAAGACAGTGAAACTCACTGGGCTTCTTTTGATTAACCTCAGAGGAATAGTTATATATATATATTTTTAACATAAAATACAAATCAGTATGTAATTATTAACACAACATTCTTAGAATTAGGTATCATGCCCACTATTATACTTACTTGACACTAAAGAATCTGAAAACATAAAGCACTAATATTGCAAAGAGCATGCCAGTTACATTCCTGTAAAGAATCAGACAAAGCTGGGCAGAGTGATGTACACACACTTGGGAAGCAGAGGTTGGTGGATTTCTGTGTTTGAGGCCAACCTGGTCTGCCTGCGTTGAGTTCCCGCCAACCAGAGCTGTGTAGTGAGATCCTGCCTCAAAAGAACATGGAGGAAGGAGAGAACTGAGCTCATGGGGGTGGACTCAGGAAGGGGTGTGTGGGGCTAAATACTAGAAATTTATGTTAAAGTAGCTTATAACCAGCCTAAGTGCTAATGTAGGTATCAAAACCTTACCGTAATCTCAGTCAATACTAGCAATAGTAATATGACAATTCTGAAGTTTACCTAGTAACATAAACATGTAAGAACAATTAGAAAAAAATACCATTGGGGAAAATATTGATGGAGTTGATAGGGAGTTAGCTCGTCCTGAGTAGATGAGAGCCATAGTTGTTAATATACTGCTGGTGTCACAGGGCAGTGGAGCTAAACTGAGATTTTGGTAGAACCGTGCAAGGATAAGTATATTTAATAAGTCTGCTGTTCATGTCCATCTGGAAGATTATAGTCTGTGAGGATTGCCAGGTAGTATTTTAGGTAAAGATAAAGCCAATTTATGCTCTACTTTTATACAAGGATAGCATAATGAATGGACCAAATAAGCAAATACTGACTCCTGAAACTAGAGAAGTGGAGACAGTGCCAGTGGGTGTTTGAGCAACTCAAAGTAGTGTCAGATGTGTGCCCGACCAGCGAGGGTCAAGGGTGCAGATTTGCTGCATATATGAAACAAGGAAAATAGCCTTCAAAGTCCACAGTTCTCAGAACAGCCAGGAAAAGATAAACCCTCCAGAAGAAGACTGCATAAATTACATTGTGGTTCATGAACACACACAGATCACCAAGAAATATGTAGTCTTGCTTATCAGTCAAGTGTAAATCAAAGATGTTTGAAAGCAAGATACTATCTTATTCTGTATCAACTGGCAGAGATTTTAAGTTTACTTCTCAGTAGAGGCATGATATAAGAAGTGTGAATTGATACAGTGTAGGACAATATAGGAGGTCTGCTTACAAGAGTCACACAAAGAAAGTCATGTAAAAACATGTCAAAGATGTTTAGAGAGCAGATAAATACATTTTATGATTACTCTGTTAGATTATGCTACACCTCTACAAGACATTAGGTATAAACTATGATTGGGTAGATATTTATGTTTTGGTCTAGGATAATACACAGGCTGTAAAGGAGATTGGTAGTGTGTAGCAAGGATATTTCAGTAGAGTAAAAAGTGTCGAGCTAGGTAAAGCCTGTGTCTGCATGGTGAATGTATTTGAAAGGAGCACAGGCGAGTGACAGCAACCATGGTATTGCAAGGATGAGGTCAGGGACTTGTTCTGCACTTTGTATCCTGTACTGCTAGAGGGTGTTTTTGTTCTTTTTACATGAACATATATTTTACAATTAGAACTTACTCAAAAGTCTTTTTGATGTCTAATACGCATCAAAGCAAGAGGATCTTCTGTCTTTATTGTGTTAAAGTGCAAGTGGGGGCTGGACAGGTTGTTCAGTGGTTCAGTTCCCATCATGCACTTGATAACGCAACACATCTGTAACTCAAGTTCCAGGAATTCCATGCCCTCTTCTGAGCTTCTTGAGCACCATGTATACACGTGGTGTACCCACATACTTGTAACAAAAACATACACATACAATAATATGTTTAAAAATGGCAAGTGGTGGTTCTCTCCCTAAAGATGCTCAGTAGAAATCTGACAGTTGAAATCAAAGTATTTCCTTTAACACTAGTCATGTTTTAACTCTACTGAGGCAAATAGCTGCACTGAAACCATTGTAAGTAATCTTTGATTTAAAAAAAAAAAAAACAGTGTATTTCAGAAGGAAGTATATTTGAGACATATGATTAAGTGATTGTTTTAAAAATGTATATTCCCACAGGGAAAAATGTCTATCCATGATCGTGATTATTTGCGTTATATTTTGTATTACTTAGATTTTTCTCATCTTTCTCAACATTTTTCCACACATTATCTTACCAGTAACCACTGAGGGCACCGACTGGGCCTTTGCACTTTGAGGTCTTCTTCAGAAAGGATCCCATTTGGTCAAGGGTCAAGAGCAGAAAGCTCTGTTTACTTAATATGAAAGCTAACGTCAGTTTTATTCTTAGGATTTGCTTTAACTTTATCTATTTCAGTATTTAGTTTCTATAGCAACTGAGGTATGGTTTACAGTTGGGTCAAAAAAGAAATCTGTAGGTGTTAAGAAACTTATTTTTTAACCTGGAAAGAGAAGGTAGGAGGTAACATCTTTTCAGCTTTTACAGGCCACATTTGTTTCCAAGAATTCTGAATTTGATTGATAAGTGTCATTGTCAGACTTTCATGCTTTACATGGTGCCAGGAAAGATAGATTGTTTATTCTACTATAATTAAAGTCACATTAATCAATTAGCTAGATTAACAAAACAGCTTATAAAAGAGAAGCTCCTGCCGTGGGGGAATGGTAGTCTTTAGTAGAACTCTTCAAGTGGACTCTCTGGATTCCTTAATACAGCTTTTCTTTACAGAGGTCATCTCTTGGCAAGTGTGATTGGTAGCGTTTAAATCTATACTCTTTAGCTAATGTACAGAGTCACTGAGCCACTTAAGTGTCAGAGTTGTACTCAGCAGTCCAACTGTCTACTGACTACAAAGGAGACACTGAGGGGTGCTTTAACCCTTACCGTCCATCTTCAACAGTCTGCTTCGCACTTTAAATGGAAAATATTTCTCCTTTTTTTAAAAAAAAAATGTTTTTGAAACTGCAAGAAGATTAATGTTTTCCACTATATTATAGGAACTACCTTCTGTTGAAGAACTCACTGTAATTCTGCCTGAAGACATTGCAATAAAGCCTCTTGGGAAGGTTTCGAGCATTATTGAACAATTAGGTACGTAAATAACTTATATTAACAAAATTATATTATTTATATTAATAAAATTGATGTTCAGACATGCACTTGATGTCAAGGTCAAGGACTTGATATTAAGGTTTTTTTTTTTTGAAACATGTATACTTTTAGTTAAATATTTTTTCTTGTCTTTGGTTTTTTTGAAATTTTTATATTAAAACAACTACCCATTTCCCTTTGCTATTTGGTAATTAAGATTTTATTTACTGCCGGGCAGTGGTAGAGCACGCCTTTAATCCCAGCACTTGGGAGGCAGAGGCAGGCGGATTTCTGAGTTCGAGGCCAGCCTGGTCTACAGAGTGAGTTCCAGGATAGCCAGGACTACACAGAGAAACCCTGTCACGAAAAAAACAAAAAAAAAAAAAAAACAAAAAAACAAAAAAAAAAAAAAAAATTATTTACTAAGAAGGAATACTTACTGAAGTATATTATGCCACCTTAAATTTTTAGTTGTATTACACTTAAAGTTTAGATTATATTTAAAATTCTGGTTTATATTCTTTTTAAACCATAATCTGGTTTTGTTTATTTTTCAGTAATAATTGAGTCTGTGACTAACATACCTCCAGTTAATGAAGATACTGTCATTTTCAAAAGTGATCGACAAGCAGCAGGAAAGGTTTGTTAAAACTCATACAAATGCTTGTTACTTTGTTTTCTAGTCTCTTGTTTATCTTAAGAGCTTATTAAGTGGACAAGTCATCAAGTTATAATTCATTCTCAGTTCTTCGTGTGTGTTATAAATTGACTTAATATGCCTTAAAATTCTTTGTTGCATCTACCAGTAAATTTACATGTTCATTTTATTTTTCTCAGTGTTTTTTGTCAGATATTCAAAGGCAGAAGTTCAAAATACTGACATTGCTTCTCTTTCCATAGGTACTCAGAGCCGACTAGAATTTTCACAGTGTAGTAATAGCTACCGGTTTTGTTTTTTAAGTTTTGAAACTCTTCAGATGGAGGTTCAGAGGAGGAGTTTATTTATTGTTTTTTATTTTATCGGAAAAGATTTCAGCAACAAATTCAATATTGCTCTACATACAAGCTAGAGGGTTATCAATATGGATATAGTAGCCATATCCACGGGACCCCTTTTACCCTCTTAGTGGGTAACCATGCTTGTCCATGCTTAATGTGACAACCACACAGTTGGCCCAGTAAGTCAGGTAGTTCTGGACCTCTTAAATTCAAGAGCTTGAGTACTAAACAAGTGTTGAGTTTTGAATTAAGCATGCAGAGTAGATGCGTACCTTCTTGAAATCCTAAGTCAGAAACCTGTGGCTCTCTGCAACTTGCTGTTGGAATTTAGTTCTTCCCAGATGAGCTTTTTTGTTTCAGGAGATTAAAGTAAGTTACATTGGTCAGGAAGAAGGACATATTCCTAGGCAGACTTACCTCCCTTTCTTGGTTCTCTGCTTTCCTTGGTGTTTTAATTTTAAAACAGCTTAGATTCTGTCACCTTTTACCACCTACATATGTTAAATTTGGCAGGTTAGTATGCCATGGCCAATTGCAAAGCAGTTGGTGGCAGGATTTATTGGCATTGAGAACTTTAATTTGGTTGTATGAAGGTTGTGAAGGGAGGAAAGATTTGTATGTGGAGGATGGTGCTGAACTTTTCCTCCTCTGAAAACTTAGCTGGGTGTTTTGGGTGCCAGTATGTGTCTCCATACAGGGAGGAGTTAAAGCACCCTAGGTGGAAAGAAAGAGTGAGAGGCCACAGGCCTGTGCTGTGGACTGCTCTCTGTGCCCACGCTGCTGCTTTAGAGGAAAAATGGAGTGCTTGCTGCTGTCCTCCAGGAAGTGGTAACAGACAGGAGTGTGAAGAAGCGAGGGAAATCTGCTACTTGTTTGGTTTTTTTTTTGTTTGTTTGTTTGGTTTTTTTTTGTTTGTTTGGTTTTTTTAAATCTGAAATAAACTTACTAAAATTGATAGCTTTTCTAATTCTTACTATGTTTTTTGTTTTTTTCTCATCATAGCTGCCTTGGGCAATTTTAATTTTAGAATATGTGCTTTGGTAATTTAGCCTTAAAAATGGTATTTTTATACCACAAATATATGTGAATTTTCAGAGTAGTAAACGTTGATATGCATTAGATGAAGTTTACATGCATGGAGGTAAATGACACCTGTGTTTAAAGTTTACTTAGGGAACTTGTACATTTAAAAAGTGGCAGGCAATGTAGCATTCAGTGGTCTGAGCAGAATTGAAGAGATCCTACCTCAGAGAAGGAAATAAAATGTAATTGTAGATCTAAACACCTTTTTCTTGAAATGGGTTTAGAGAAGAGTTGGGTAAAGATATTTGAGAAACAAACCAGTGACCAGAATGAGAAAAACAAGCTGTTTAGGTCTGTTTCCTGATAGATTGCTACTTAGTGAAAGTAGGAGTAGCCCGGTCCCTTGTGGACTAGCTCTGCCCGGTGAAGGACTAGAAGGGAGATGGAGTCCATCCTCCAGAGAGCCTGTCAGCCGGCTAGGCCAGGGGCCACACACTGGGTCATAACCTGACCAGCTGTGAGGAGACTCTGGGAGACTGCATCTCTGTTACTAGTTGTTTCCTCACGGCTTCGTGTGTTATGTAAGTGCTGTGTTGTGGTGGCGGCATGTGTTAACTGCTTTGACAGGAATCCTTTGTATAATTGTACCTTATTTAAGATATAAAGATGCTTGTAGGTGGCTCAAAGTAAATGTTCTTATTGTTCTAAACTTTGTGTTTTATGCTTTCCTCACACTGTAAAAGTTTCTTTGTTTTAATTTCACATTCAGTGGTGTGCAATTACAAACTTTCCAATATTGAACAGAATGTTAGGGCAGGAATGCAAAGAACTCCTCGGGAACTCTGAGAAGGCAGGCGTACTACCCAGAGCCCACCTGTACAGTTGCTCTGCAGTTTCACCCTCAGGTGTTACCCAACATCAGATCTATATTCTGAGCATCAAAAGGTCTTTTGATTGATTCTTTGTTTGGCTTTAAAATAATGTTACTACATCCTTTTCATCTTGATTGAGTAAATGATATTTCAATCAACCAAATTTTCCTGTGACTGAGGTGCAACAATGAGGTGCAGGCTAAGTCTATAATAATCTTGCCATTACTTGCTATGTGATAGTTAAAAAGTAATTTATTTATTCACTTTATATCCCCAAATCACTCCTCTTCTCCTTGAGCCCCCCCCCCCGAAGCTCCTCCCTCATTTCCCCATTTCTCCGCTTCTACTCTGAGAAGGGAGATCTCTCCCTGAATATCTCCTCCCAACACATACATATCAAGTTACTCCAGGGCTAGCTAGGCACATCCTCTCTCACTGAGGCTAGACAGGGCTGTTAGTAGAATGGGTTCCAAAGGCAGGCAGCAGATTCAGGGACAGCTTCTGTTCCAGTTGTTGGGAGACCCACATGAAGACCAAGTTGCACACTTGCTGTGTGTGTGTGTGTGTGTGGGGGGGTGTCGGTCCAGAACTTGTATGTTATTTGGTTGGTGGTTCAGTCTCAGAGATCCCCCAAGGGTCCAGGGTAGTTGACTCTGTTGGTCTTCTTTGTGGAGTCCCTATTCTGTTAGTCCCTCACTTCCCCAGACTCATCCATAAGACT
Organism: Arvicanthis niloticus; assembly: GCF_011762505.2. NCBI lineage: Eukaryota > Metazoa > Chordata > Mammalia > Rodentia > Muridae > Arvicanthis > Arvicanthis niloticus. The sequence goes on from NC_047673.1 coordinate 55,996,698, forward strand.
TCCCAAGCTCCGTCTATTGTGGGTCTCTGCATGTTTAGGTCAGCTACTGAGTGGAGCCTCTCAGGGGACAGTTATGCTAGGATCCTGTCTGCCGGCATAACAGAGCATTGTTAATCGTGTCAGGGATTGGTTTGTGCCTATGGGATGGGTCTCAATTTAATGAGCCTCTGTCTCTGCTTTATCTTTGTCCCTGCACATCTTATAGGCAGACCACATTTTATGTTGAAGGTTTTGTGGGTGAGTTGCTCTGGGAGCACTGCCTGGCTACAGGAAATGGTCACTTCAGGATCTGTGTTCCCTACTACCAGGAGTTTCAGCAAGAGTCATCCTCATAGCCACACTGGGACCTTACCCCAACTCTCCCCATGTCTTCATCCACTATCCCCCCTTCCCCATTCTCCATCTTCCCCCTCGTCCATCCATTGTTTTATTATTTTAATTGTGACTATTTTAATTAGAGTATTCCTAAACTTGAGAATACTCTTATCTTGCTAGGTCAGTAGTTTTGCTCTTTAATGAAGATAGATAAAATATTGAATCACAAAATGAGAACATTTAGAAAATTAGGTACCGAGGGAGTAGTGAAACAGGCACATTTATTGCCATTAGTAAGTTGGTAAAAAGTACTGTAATCCTCATGCTTGCAGCTCTGACAGTTTCACCCCTTCCAAATCAAGGATTCCATAGGATTTCATCATCACATGTGATACTGAGCAAATTTGCAAGTGCCTTAAACAGTGCAAGTTAGTGGAGTATGCCAGATCACAGAGGAGGGGTTTCTGCTCCTCCCACTGTAGCTGTGGAGAACAGGGCTGTGTCGGGTCTCCAGCTCCCGCCTCCATGGTTGGGACTGCAGTCTTACAGCAGAGCCAGCTGCTCTGCTCCTTTTTAATCTAGGAAAAGCCACAGATAGATAGCTCCACTTTCCAGAATGCCAGCCAGCATTTTATGACAACAGTGTAATTGACCCTTTAGCTTGCTTTTATGTTTTCCATAAAATTCCCATAAGATTCCAATTTTTGACTAAATTTGACAATTTTAGACTTGTATAACATATAACTCATGAACATTGATAGTAAAGTTTACTATTTGCATCTAGAATATACTAACAAAATGGTTAGAATTGTTCAAAAAAACCAAACTTTCTATTCCTTTATTTGCAGGAAAGGAATTTATAATAAGCTATTGTATTTGCAATAAATAAAAAAAAAACTTCAAGTGTAAAAAAAAATTATTACTGTAACAAAATTGCCTTGTTTTTAGCAATTATCAATGTTCTTAAAAATCTTGCTACCTTGTCAAATTACTATTGAAGGATACATTTTTCCATGTCTTCTGTTTTGTAGATATTTGAGATATTTGGACCTGTTGCCCATCCATTTTATGTGTTACGGTTTAATTCTTCAGATCACATTGAGAGTAAAGGCATCAAAATAAAGGACACTATGTATTTTGCTCCATCAATGAAAGACTTCACTCAATATATATTCACAGAAAAACTCAAACAGTAAGTGCTTCATTGCTGTGTGGTCTTCATGTGTCAGTCATTTGTATTTTAGAAGTGATTCTTCTTAGATGATCATTTCTTATACTTAAATGGTAGCTGTTTTTCAGAGAAGTCATTTTTTTTCTATGAACATCTTTGAGAGCTATGATTTGTCATCAGCATTAACAGGTAGAAAATATGTAATTTTATGCTTTCCCCAGATGCCGTGATCAGCCACTAGGATCACACTGTTTGCAGAACATAGAACTCTTATTCATTGTTTTTTTTCCCCATTATATATTTTGTTATACTTCTATGTAACAGACATATTATACTATGTATAATGTATACTTCAATATTAGTATTACTACATGAGGAAAATTATTTCCAAAAACGTTACAAGTTTAAAGAATTGTTTTAGTTTTTTTGTTTTGTTTTGTTTGTTTGTTTGTTTTCTGGTTGTTTAAGGCAGAGTGTCATGTATCCCTAGCTGGACTTATTCCTGGTCCTCCTACCTCTGTGTACCATGTGCTGAGTTTTCAAGTTTGTACCACAGTGCCTAGCCTTATAAAAAGATACTATTTTCAGATACCACGTAAGAAATTCTCTATGCCATTTTTATGTTAAACTAAGTTTCTAAATTTCATGTACTATTTCAGAAGTGAATATTCTAGTCTTCATAATGGACATGCCATCTATAAGAATCTAAAGGAGAACCATTTGGCTTCAATTATTTTTCCAGCTGTATGTGGTTAATTTTTTTTTTTACATGAAATGATGACAGGATAAATGAGTCATAAAGACATTACATTTTAAATAATGCTTAGGCAGTGACTATTTCATTCTTCTGTGAATATTAAGATGCTACCCGTGTATGTGCTACATATGTAACCTTTAACAGATGCCAGAAAAGGGTTTCTGAAAATGCTTACAACATAGCTAAGTAAAAGCAGATCTGTATTATTGATTTTCAGTTCTGAGAAATATGAATAAACCAGAAAAGGGAGCGGTGAGGCTGTACTGCAGAAACCCTACCCATTTATTCATTTTGGTGCCTCCTTGTGCCTACCTGTGTGCGGACCTTGGCTTTTGGAGTGGAGTGGTTCACCCATTTGTAGTTCTACACCTAACCTACTAGGACTACGTCAGCTCGCTGTCACTTGCTTTCTTGTTGCTTGATCTTTCCTTGGTGAATTTGAGTTTCTTGTGGTAGACCCACTAGCTGAGAACTTTACAATTATCTTTATAAACCCCAGATGAAGCATGGTAAACATCATTTCTAGTACTGATTATGTTCAAAAGGAACACTGAGTTCATGGAAGGTGAACAGGTTAATGACAGCTGACTTAAAAAACAGTCATTGATAATACCATTACAATGTCAAAGATCTCAATGAAAATTTTAAATTTAAAAATTTTAAAGCAATTTAGTTTTCATTTGTGACATTGGTGTCATTGGCACATTGATTTTAGTGGCACTGATTTTGGAGAATCTCATTTTTAAGATCTAATTTAAAGTAGTCAGGATATCTGGTCACAATAATTTGTATTAATATAGTTAAGAAAAATGCCTGAAACCATGAAATAGTTAAGATTAAACCGATTTTTTAAAATGAGGTTTTAGAGATTATAATTATACTCTGATACTTTTTTATAAAACATTTTTTATGTTTACTAATTTTGTCACTAATGACTCATTTCATATAGGTGTCTGATACACTACAGTGTCCTTCAGCGTATTCAGTGTTCCTTCTCCCCAGACTCACCACTTTCTTTTACCGTTTTGTTTTGAGAATCACTCACAAAATTGATGGTATTTCTTAGGTGAGGTAAGGAAAAAGAACTTGTGCCTTTGTCTCCACCTGTTCCTGCAGAGTTGTAGAAAGGGAATTGTTCTGTTGTTGTCATGGTTGCAGCAGCTGGAGCATCTTCTCATGTGAGGCTGTGGAACCAAGTTTTATACAAAGGATTCTCACATCTTCAAAGTGAGAATCAAGTGCAGAAGCACTTACTCCGAACAGCATAACCTTCTACTCATTTCAGATCTCGAGTGTCAGCACATGTCCCAGGTGTGTGTGTGTGTGTGTACGTTTCCTATAGGATGCCTGCGTTATTTGAGATTGATAAAAGACACCAAAAATAGTTTCATTTTCTTGATATTTTCATATAAAAGTAAAGACTGGGCTCATCTAATTTTTCATGGTGTTAGGTTCTATAGGCACTGAACCAAATATGGTCTTTTCCAGGGACAGAGGATCGGATGCTTCTTGGAAGAATGATCAGGAACCACCTCCAGAAGTTAGTATGAGCCTTTTTATTTAACGTTTCATAAGGCATCATATACATTGTTAATTAATTCTAGCTTACTTAGTTTAATTCTCATTTTTATAAATTTTGTTGATAGACAAAATGTTATTACTTAAAAATCAAGTTTACTCTTAAGTTTATTGAATGCCAGTGTGGGAACTGATAACCTTTGGCTGTGATGCAAAAAAGTAAGCCTCCTATTGGGGGTGTGGTAGTGTCAGGAGCATATGCCAACTCTAGTCCCTCATGTTTGTATAACACAGTTATTCCTCTAAAACTTCATCTCTTGATTTTATGTTTTGTGTGTATGTTCATAGGATCTTAGTTTCATCTCCTAAGGTGAGATAGTAATTTAATCTTTCTAGAGCTGTGGGTCTTATTTGAGAATCACAACGAATGAGTCCTAGTTATTTTCTTCTACGCCAGGTGATGGAGAATTGTAGAGATTTTGTTTTATGGCTTTGGTTTAATTGAATATGTAATTTCTGAATACTTCAAATATCTCAGTAGTACAGAAGATCATGGTCTGTTAATTTCTAACCTTTTTGAGGTGTGAGTCAGGTTATGGCCCCTTCAGGAGATCTTACGGGAATTAGTGAATCACTTAGGGAGTAGCTTGTCTTGGTATCTACACCAGATGTTACTTGATGATGCTAAGAATGTGTACTCACTCACATTCTCTGTTATACTTACATCATCTTAATAATGAAGTTGCATGTTTTAAAGCGTTTGGACATCAACATGGGCCTTAAAATTGATCCTATTAAATCCCCATTTTTAGGCCTCAGGATTAAAATTAGTAATTTTGGTAATGTCAAGTTCTTAGGAAATTTGTTTGCTTAGATTTACTCTTTTACAGAAGCAAATCCCACATGCTGTATGATTGTGGTTTTTGGGGGGTGGGGGTGGCAGACTAGCTCTTGGAAAATGTTGGGATTCAATTTTATATAGTAGTTAATGGCATCTTGCACTCTAGAATTCTCTAATTTTAGACCATGGTAAAATGCTGGACATAAAGGTTTCTTAGACATAAATCTTACTCATCTTTATAATTCTAATATACATATACAAACTTTATAATGGATTTAAATATTCCATGAATGCAAAATTGAATTTGTAGAAGAAAGATGGTTTTAGGGGATGAAAGCAAAAAAACTTGTCCCAATTAAATTTTTCTCCCTCTCACTTCTGAGAAGACAGTTAACCTGATCCTACAGTGTTCTGGTTCTGTTATTAGAGAAAAGTTTTGGTTTGCCTTACAGAGCCCATTTACTTTATGTACTCTATTTTTTGGACTGTGTGCTCAGTAAGTCTTTGCTGCTTTTTCCTTACCCACCTGACACTCCTCTACTATCAGAGTTGGTTTGTTGTATTGTGGGTTTTTTTTTTTTTTGATATTTTATTTATTTACATTTCCAATATCCTTTCTGGTTTCCCCTCGGGAAACCCCGTCTCCCATCCTCCTTCCCTCCTGCTTCTACGAAGGTGCTACCCCCCACCCACCCACTTCCCCCTTCTCACCCTGGCATTCCTCTACACTGGGTCATTGAGCCTTCCCAGGACCAAGGGCCTCTCCTCCCATTGATGTCCGACAAGGCCATCCTCTGCTACATATGCAGCTAAAGCCATGGGTTCCTCCATGTGTACTCTTTGTTTGGTGGTTTAATCCCTGGGGGGGGGGGGGGTCTGGTTGGTTAATATTGTTCTTCTTGTGGATTGCAAACACCTTCAGCTCCTTCAGTCCCTTCACTAACTCCATTGGGGATCCTGTGCTCAGTCCAGTGGTTGTCTGTGAGCATCTGCCTCTGTGTTTGTCAGGCTCTGGCAGAGCTTCTCAGGAGACAGCTATAACAGGCTCCTGTCAGCATGTACTTGTTAGCATCTGCAATAGTGCCTGGGTTTGGTGTCTGTATATGGGATGGATCCCCAGGTGGGGCAGTCTCTGGATGGCTTTTCCTTCAGTCTGCTCCATACTTTGTCTCCATATTTCCTCCTGTATTTTGTTCCCCCCCTTCTAAGAAGCACTGAAGCACCCACACTCTTGCCTTCCTTCTTGAGCTTCATGTGGTCTGTGAATTTTATCTTGGCTATTCTGAGCTTTGGGGCTAATATCCACTTACCAGTGAGTACAGAGTACATGCCATGTGTGTTCTTTTGTGACTGGGTTACCTTACTCAGGATGATATTTTCTAGTTCCATCCATTTGCCTAAAAATTCATTGTATTGTGTATAAGGTTGATGGACAAAGCTTGTGCTTGAATTTGAGTGAGCAAGTCATAGAATGATGTCTTTTATCCCTCTTTTGGATCTGATGATGTGTTAAAAAAAAAGTAGCTTAGTCTTCATTACTGCTTTCTTTGATTTTCTTTGGCATTCTCTGGCAGCTGGCATGATAATGAATCTTAAATTTAAGCATAAAGTTGGACTTCTGGCCAAGTAATGAAATATATTCCATATCTGAATATTGCTAATTTTGGCATTTTAAAGTTACCTATCTGAAGATTTCTAGGAATTAAATAGACCAAAACCAAACAACCAAACAAAGATCCAGAGTGTCCAGCTTAACAAACTTATTAGGGCTTAAAATAAAAGTAACCAGATTTTTTGTTATTATTTTAGTTGTTAACCCACATATTGATAGGTAGTACTAAGTTGAAGTAAGCACCTCTCCTCCGGTCAGTGAGTAAGCTATGGTTTGAGCAAGTGTCTACTGTCTCATTGGCAAACCGATGCTAAGTGTGTCTGTACTTTTATCTGCAAGGCCTTGGATTTCAGTGATGATGAGAAAGAAAAAGAAGCCAAACAGAGGAAAAAATCTCAGATTCAAGGCCGCAAAAAACTCAAATCTGAATTGAATGAGTCAGGTGAGTATATTGTTTATAAAGTCATTTTTGGCCTTCGTCTACAAATAGGTAAGTACAAATTAGCATCTGCTGGTGCCCCTCACCCTGGAGGTGTTACACTGCATGGGCTGTGTTGAGAGCCCTCTAAGGAGCTCCATCTCTAGTTGTCTTCTAGGGTGACAACTGAGCCTGTGAGGCGGCTGTGCTGCCAGCATAGTTTGTCAGCAAGTCTGTGTATGTGCCTATGATTAGACCTCAGTGCATGGCACCCGATTCCCACTATTTATTTTGACATTCTCTTTTATAATATCTTCATTTTTAAAAATTAAGCTTTTTGAGATAATTGTAGATTTACATAGTTGTATTAAACATCAGGAGAGATTTATTATATGTCTTTCACCCCATTTCTTTAACTTGCAACATCTTATAAACTGCTGTCTCATTTATATTTCCAGGAGCAGAACAGAGTGCTCATCAGTCCTCTGTCTGCTTTCTAGGTGTGGCTGCATCTGTCTTTCTCCCCTTAGTTCATGACAAGCATCGCTGTCTGTCTGCCTGCCTATGTTTCTCTGCCCCTTCCTCCTCTGTCTTACATGTGCAGTTGCTGGGCTTGGGGTTGCTTTGTCTGTGCTGGTCTCCGTTTCTTTAATATCTGGTCATTTCAGGAATGTCAGTGAAATCCTGTAGTTGATCACACAGTGTTAAAATCACACATTGCTTTTGGTGCTGATCATACTTTCCTAGAAATTCATCCAAGTTGCTAGCTGTGTAGATTGTTCTTTCTGGAGTTCTGTCCTGGAGGGAATTGTACCATAGTTTAACTACTTTTCCATTAAGGAACATCTGGTTTTCTTTTCTTTGTTTTTGTTGTTGTTGTTGTTTGGGGGGGGGGTCAGGAACAAATCTTCTATTGTACAGGCTTTTAAAATAAATTTTCATTTCTCTAGCACAAATACTGGGCAGGAATGTAGCCTTCCTGCTCAACCTTGGATGTGGACAGGGATAATGCTGTGGGGTTTCTGTGGGTGTGAATGCAGTTATTAGTAAATGGCTTCTGTTTTGCTGGTCTTCCCTAATCTTTAAGCATAAGTTGTGCCTTTTCAATTCATTTAAATTTACATTTTCTGTCATGTTAGTAACTTAAGGAATAGAAGTCACTTTTTGACAATGATCTTGATATAATAAACTAAATTTTAATTTTTCTTTTATTTCTGCTATCAAAGGTGAAGATTTTGGTGAAGTGCATCAGAATTGGAATGCTTGTAGCTCTTCAGAACATTCAAAAGGATATCACAACAGGGAAGTCACAAGAGGCTTTCCAAGGGGTAGATATTCTCGAGGAAGCCATGCCAGGCCTCCACCTCAACAGTACTATAACTCAGATCATATGGCATCTCAAGAGAGTTTGGGATTTCCACCTCAGAGACAAGATAATCCTGTCATGCCCCACTATCCTTTTCCCCCGCCCATGTTTGATATGCATAACTTTCCACTCCTGCCTCCACCCCCACCCCCGCCCCCACCAACTGTAAGCATGGGGTGGGCTGCACCTAGCATGGCCTCTCATCCTGTGTTTAACTTACCATACTCCATGCCCCCACCACCCCTTCCTCCACCTCCCCCCCCTCCCTCTCCTGGGGAAAGTAATTCTTCTCATTTTGGACCTCACTATTAGTTATATGCCTGTATTTCAGAGAAATATGGTAAATTTTTTAACATATATTATGGAGTTAGATTTTTTTAAAAAATTGTAAAATACTAAATCAAATGACTCAATTATATGTTCATATATATTTTAAATATCTCAGTTTTGAGTTCATATGTATTTGTGTTAACCTTTATGAAATGTTATTCATAGGAACAGTTCATCTCATTCTTAATAAACTCCAGTTCATGTAATATTTAAGTAAAATGTTGAATCATGGCCTCTACTACCCACAGCTGGTAGGTAACGTGCATAGTGGTGCTTATGAAGTAGGTTTCCTTACAGTCTCTAATGTACTGAACACTGAGTGTCTTTTTATGTTGAAGTCCTACTAAGAGTCTTTAAAATAAAGTATTTTTCTAAATTTGACACTTTTGGAATTGATTATAAGTGCAAGAATTCTTTAAACTTGATTTTCCTAAGCAAGTTAGGGGTGTGAAGGAGGAAGAAGACACTACTGGCCAAAGCTCTCGCTAGCTGGTTAGTATTAACTATGCTGACAGACTTCAGTGTCTATGTAGCTGTCCATTATTTAGACTCCCACCTGAAAGTTGGTAAATGGATTTACTGAAGGACATGGCTTATTAGGCAGTGCAGTTCTATAGCAGTGCACCACAGACTGAGTAATTCATATTAAAAAAAAAAATGACCACCCCTGTTTTGGAGTCCTGGAAGCCCAGTGTAAAAGTGCCAATGTCTGCTAAGGGCCTACTTGCTGCTTTATCACATGGTAAAATCGGTTGGGGAAAATGGGGTATTTTGATTGTCCTAGCCACTTTATGAAGTGACACCCCATTGTCGAAGCCCGTTTTTAAAGATCCCACATTCAGTTCTCTTCCAATAACAAACATGAGTTTGGGAGGGGACAGTCAGACCATAGGAGAACATTTTGGAAAAGTGAATTAAGTATGCCATGCCACTGTAATGAGATGGTTACTAAAAGTCCTTAGTCATCGATGCTAAGTCGAGAAGGGACAGAGTCAGGTAGAGGCAGCACCTCCTCTTTTGTCCACTTTGCACTGCTCCACTCCTTCTATACTTTCTGTTACCTTTATGTGTTAACTGTTTTTGCTAATAAAACATCATTTGATGAGAATCTGAGTGTTATCGTTTCAACTGCTAATGTGAAGGAGGGGTTTAAGGTCCCAATATTTAAAAGACGGCTTCATGTTCTCTCTACGGTGATACTCTCAAGCACTGCTGCTTTGAGAAGACACAGCTCAAACGTAGTGTATCACTGATGCTTCAACAGTAATGGCTGGTTTTTAAATTCGATTATATGCATTTATATATTTTGATATTGTAAGTAACTTTGATATTTCTGTTAGGTCTTTCACAAAATTCCAATTGTTGAGTCTCTACTACTAAACACCTTTAGTCTGCCTTACCTCCAAATGACTTAAGACAGGAAGTACAAACTCAGTGATGAAATATCCTAAGATTTAAACAAATTCTTTACATGGAGTGCTATCATCTCATTCTCAAGGTACTTAGAACTTGGTTAAAACAGTCATGCCATGTACTGCTATGATTATGTGCTGGGGACACTAGCTCAGTGGCTTATTAAATATGAGCCCTTAAAATTAGAAACTTGACATTTGCAGAATGGATTAATCTTCATGTTGACACACAGTGAGCCTCCCTAAAACACATGTTCAGACTCTGCTTGTTTGGCATCAGAACCTATGAGGTGTGCATGCACGCATACATACATGCACAGAACTTTCAGTCTGGTTTGGGCTGAAAATTTAAAATATCAAAAGACTCATTTCCAAAAACCCATCAGGTATTGTTAAAGCTGATCTATTTATGACTTAATCCAGTTAAGATTCTTAAGAAATACATCAGTATCTTTTGCAGACCTTGTAATGCCGAATACTCAGCTTCTCGTTTTTATGACTTTGCTCATCCTTATGTATGTGAATATAAATTAATATGGTAACAAACAAGATTCTTCACTGTTGTGTTCTGAGATATTAAGGACACACTATACTATAGTTGAAGCCAAGGTTGGACGATATTTTTTTTTTTATCTCTTCAATATTTCCTAGCAGATACTGTTTAAGCTTCTAGCAGCAATAATCTCACATCATATTTATACTGTGTGTCTAAATTCTTGTAGTGAATTAGATGTGTACGACTACTTAGTGTACTGGGAAAAAGAAACAAATGTATGCATTGGTAAACGAATAATGAAATCACAAAATGAAAAATAACATTCCTTAGTGCAAATAAAGTTTCATTGTGTGCTCTATATTCTATGCTGCTATTCATGCTTGTTATTTGAAACCTAGTATGAAAACCTCACCATGACATACCAGTTGTTCATTGCCTCTTCTCTTTTGTAAGGTTGATGAATGGCAAATCCATCTCACACTGTAGTACCTTACAGTTCATTTCATTACTTTATCCCCCAAACAGAACAAACCGACCTTGTTCATGTGGTAAAAGCTTTCATCTATGTTGAGGGTAGAGGAGCCAAATGCTTTTTCTAACAAGAGATGTGATCCTAAAGATAGCCTAGCACAGATACAAAGGGACAGATCTGTTAGCAGGTACGGCCCATTGAAGTGTGGTAAATAGATGACAGCAGTCAGTGTGGTGATGGTAGAGATGGTCTAAATAAAATGTTCTCAGTACTAATTGCCAGTCATTGGGCAAAACCTGTTAGCATACCTCTCTAAAGCTTTTATGGTGTGCTCTGATGACACACGGGAGTGCTGGGGAACATTTGTTCCCCCCCAACAGCTCTTGAAACATCCGATGATGTATCATGCAGTGTTTTGTTTCAGACATGATTTGGCACCATCAGGCTCAATTATGGATGCTGTTTCCGGGTATGATTCGTTTGATGTAGATAGTTACAGTGCTTTGGGTTTTGACTGTGTAATTATTGGTATATTAGTAACAATACAGGTTCAGATGAATTGAGTTTACAAGTTATAGGCAGGAATGGTTTTAAGAAAAGAAATAGCTGAAGGCATTAACTTTGTTAATGTATTCCAATACTGTTAATGTTGAGTCATTCAAAACTGGCTAAAATGTGGCAGTTGCGTATGGTTTAATCTGATGTATGTAGATTGTGGACATATTGCTTTCTGTATATATTTCTTCATAGAACTTTGCCTATAAGTGCTATAGGGATGGTTGGTGGGATTTTGTAGTATGGTGTGGTGGTTTGAATGAGAATGACCCTCATAGGCTCATGTTTGACTTGAATGCTTGGGTTCCAGTTAGCAGAACTATTTGAGAAGGATTAGGAGACACGCCTATGTTGGAATAGGTATAGCCTTGTTGGATCTCTTTCTTCCCTTCTCCCCCTCCCTCCCCCTCCCCCTCCTCTCCCTCCCCCTCCTCCTCCCTCTCCCCCCCCTCCTCCTCCCCCTCCTCTCCCTCTCCCTCTCCTCCCTCTCCCTCTCCCTCTCCCTCTCCCTCTCCCTCTCCCTCTCCCTCTCCCTCTCCCTCTCCCTCTCCCTCTCCCTCTCCCTCTCCCTCTCCCTCTCCCTCTCCCTCTCCCTCTCCCTCTCCCTCTCCCTCTCCCTCTCCCTCTCCCTCTCCCTCTCCCTCTCCCTCTCCCTCTCCCTCTCCCTCTCCCTCTCCCCCCCTCCCCCTCTCCCTCTCCCTCTCCCTCTCCCTCTCCCTCTCCCTCTCCCTCTCCCTCTCCCTCTCCCCCCCTCCCCCTCCCCCTCCCCCTCTCCCTCTCCTCCCTCTCCCTCTCCTCCCTCTCCCTCTCCCCCTCCTCTCCCTCTCCCTCTCCTCCCTCTCCCTCTCCCTCTCCGTCTCCCTCTCCCTCTCCCTCTCCCTCTCCCTCCTCCTCCCCCTCCTCCTCCCCCTCCTCCCCCTCCTCCCCCTCCTCCTCCCCCTCCTCTCCCTCTCCCTCTCCCTCTCCCTCTTCTCCCTCTCCCCCTCCCCCTCCGCCTCCCTCTGCCTCCCTCTCTCCCTCTCACCCTTCAGAGATAATAATCAAACTCATGATTAAATGCTTCCCTCTATAAAAGTTGCCTTGGTCGTGCATCCCTTTCACAGAAATCGAACAGTAACTAAGACACATGTGTGTCTCAGAGATGGCTCATCCTGCTAAGATAATTAGACCAAAAGCAACCACTGCTCTTTGGTGTAGTCTGTAGGCTTTTCTTACCCAATCTTTCTGAAATGCCTTAAATCCATGCTGTACACAGGATCTGTGCCTCACCTTGTTTTCAGGAGAGAGAGAGGACAAGAAGCAATCCATAAGATGTTTAGAGCAAGAACAACATGCAAAAATGTTTCTAAATCTGATAATGTTCAAATATTCAAATTTTTTATTGTAATTGTGCTTGTCAGCTGTACATACTAATTTTCACTTACCTATGGTACTTTGTAACCTTCCCTCCTTTCTTGTGTCTTCTTATACTTGTCCAATCTACTTTCAGGTCTATTTTCCTTTTTGCTCCCTAGCTTCACATTGGTGGGCGGTCAGCTACTTTTAGTTAAACATGGTCCCCCCTGCTTCATTCCATTTTCCTGAACAGGACCTGATTTGGGGGCGGGGGTTGAATACTCTGCTATGTATCGATATTATTTTCTGTGTGTTTAATCAGTTGATAGCCACATAGGCTGACTTCACAGTGTGGCTCTTGGGAACAGTGCTTCAGTAAGCATGTATGTACAGATGTCCTTAGTACCCTGACTTTGTTCCCTTTGAATCTTTATTGCTAGATCACGCGGTATGTATTGTATTACCTTGTTGTATTATTATATTAGGGGGGTATATATTTTTCATAGTAGCTATACTATGTACTAATCTACATTCTCCTCCTCCCACCCCCACCTCCCCCAAATTAATAAGGGTTTCTTTTACCTGCTCACATCCTTGCTAGCATATTTCATTTGTTTTGTTTTGGGCTTGTTTAATATGCTGTTGATTTTTTAAAAATTATTTATTGCTATGTATATATCCATATATGGAGACTAGAAGACAACACTATCTAGTCAGACCTCCCACCTTTATGTGGGTATCAGGAACTGAACTATACTTGTTTTAGAAACACATTAATATATTGGACCATCTCCTTGGCCCATCATTTTGCTTTCTGATGAAGCCGTTTTGACTGGACTGAGATGGGACCTCAGCTTTGATTCAGTTTCATTTTGTGATTTTTTTTCCCTTGTAGCTAAAGGTGTTCAGCATGTTCATGTATTTGTTGGCCCTTTTAAACATTTTTGAGATTCTCTCTATTTTTTTTTTCCTTTATTCCCTCCTTTTGTGTCTCCATCCCTTCTGTCCCTCATCTGTGTGCTGAGGATAGCAAATTGTAACTCAAGGTCCTCTGAGTCCCAAGGAACCCCTCTATCACCACTAAGCCACACAGTCAGCTTGAGGTCTTTAGAGATTCTGCATGTTAGTGTTCTATTGGATGAATAGGTGACCTCCCTTCTCTGTTGCTTTTGCTGTATAAAAACTTTTTTAATTCAATACAACCTCAAATGTCAGTTCTTTATCTTCTGAGCTATGTTAAAGGCGCTGCTCAGCAAATCACAGTCTATGCCAGCAAATCACAGTCTATGCCAGTATCTGGAAGTTTTTCCTTTGGTCAACCAGTTTAAAAGTTTGCATGAAGGCCTGTGCTCTATTTTGAGGTGATTTTTATACAATAAAAGGGATCTGATTTTGCTCTCCTTTCTTTGCATACAATGTTTTTGTAGCACCTTTATTAGAGAACCACCTTTTCTCTAAAATTTTTGTCACATTTATTCAAGAATAATTTAAAAATAATTGTTATGGACACCTGATTGTCTGTAAGACAGTTTGGGAAACAATTGAGTTTTAAAACTTTTTTTTTTAATGTTTTCTGTTAAAGAATGTTATGCAATGTATTTTGACCATACTCACACTCTACTTCTTTCCTTCAGCTCCACCCAGCTCCTCCGCTGTTTTTTTAAGGAACTGTAATTCCGCAAGATGGAGATGGAGGGAGAGGGTCAGGAAAGGAGGGAGGGGAGAGGGAGAGAGGGGGAGAAGGAGGGAGGGGGAGGGGGAGGGGGAGAGGGAGAGAGGGGGGAGGGGAGACTGGGTTTCAGATGGGCTGAGAGGAAGGTGGAGGGTGGATGGATTTTTGAGCAAGTACTGCCAGAAGCAGAAGCAGAAGAAATTTGACATCTGTGATATCTAAGAATGCCCAGAATGCAAGTTTCTTCCTGTAGGGAACTTAATTCTAGATTGCAAGTGAGAAATCATTCTTACATTACAAGAAAGGGATACCAGCTTCAGCTTGATGCATTTGCTTGCCAGTCTCTACTGTACATACTTATTGCAGGCAGACTGTGGTAAAAGTTGAAAGTTATGCAAGTTCTCAAAGTATATGGATATTCACAAATGAAGGAAGGAGGGAGGGAGGCAGGCGAGGAGAGAGAAGGAGGCAGGACAAGGAAAAGACAGAAAAGGTTGTAGAAGAGAAGTAATGGAGGCGAGGGCAGAATGAGGCCACTCTGGAGCCTGTTAAGCCAAGATTCTGTGACCTTTGGGCAGAGGATGTGCCAAGTGTCACCACATTAAAAATAATAATAATTAGCCCTTGGTATAATTTACCCAAGATTGAGCCTGGTTGTTCAGAAGAGTTCTTTTGATCTGTCCTCTGCTCTGATCTGAACAAAAGCATTCTATCTATCAAACAGCAGGAAAAATACTGTATAGAAAAGGAATGAGGGTTTTTGTCTTAATGAGTCTTTTACAGGAATCTCACAAGGGGTGGAATTGTCCTCCTCACCCTGTTGATCTAGAACAGCACACAAAGCCATAAGCAAGTATCATTGACATGCCCACAATATTTTCAACATTGGTGGGGGAATGGGGACATTGTCACTTGGTGCTTTGAGCGAGTGGTCAACATGTCTTATGCAAGGATATATTCTGAGTGAGACATGAATGGTTCACAAAGCAAGCTATATGTTTCCAGCTTAGCTTGTAGGAGTTAACAACATTGGGAGTCCAAAGTGTAATAGGATTGATTATATTGGTTCTTATAAAGGTCACTTCATTCTAAACAGGCTGAGTCCACAGTATGCAAGACAGAATACATAGCTGTAAAGAATCTCAACGCATAGCGTTAACTTGGTTACTATAAGCTACAAGAAGCATCTCTGAGAATAGCCATCCCCACAGACCTACATATATGCAATTCATGAAGTTTCATAACGTATAGTAAGGGAAAGCAGCACAGATTTTCCTTATGAAATGTGTATTCAATTATGCTAGCTAATACAACTTCTGGGTAAAGATCTTTTTTCATGAAACTGTTTGGACTTGGTAAGACATCAATGGCTATCAAAGAGGACATACAACAAGGCCTACTATGTAACTTTCATTTCTGTCTGTAAATGTGACCTGTCACAAGGAAACACCAACTGTGCTGACCTTCCACTACTGTGGTCCTCATCTGAGAATCAGGTAGGTACTAGCCTTCCTTTTCGGAGTCTTTTCCTCCAGGGCCAGCACTGGAAGTGATCTATCCCTGTACCTAACACAGAAAGATTATTTATGAGACAGCCACTGCATCCTTCTTTCTGGGCATCAGTAGCTGACTGTCGTCTCCCCTGGGAGTTTCTTTTGTGTTTCTGAGTATAGAACTTTACATGTGCTGATTGCAGAACATTACCAGAAGACCATTTAATGGCTGGTAGGTATTTCTAAATACCTTTATCATAAACCTATTTTAGCATGAAATTCAGGTCAGTTGCTTCTCACAACTTGCTTAGACCAATGGAAAATGGTTCACTTTCACTTTCTTCTTCTTCTTCTTCTTCTTCTTCTTCTTCTTCTTCTTCTTCTTCTTCTTCTTCTTCTTCTTCTTCTTCTTCTTCTTCTTCTCCTTCTCCTCCTCTTCCTCCTCCTCCTCCTCCTTGTCCTCTTCTTCCTTCTTTTTCTTCTTCCTCCTTTTTCTCCTCCTCCTTCTTTTCCCCCTCCTCCTCCTCCTTTTCCTCCTTCTTTCCCTCCTCCTTTTCTCCTCCTCTTCCTCTTCTTCCTCTTCTTCCTTCTTCCTTTCTTGTTTTTGAATGTTTAAATTTATAAAAGTTGTACTTATAGGTCATACAAGGCTGTATCAATGCATTTATATTTTGTGTAATGGTTGGATTTGGTTCTTACTATCTCCTTTCAGATTTATTACATTTTATGATGAAAACATTCTGCTACCTTATACAATTATTATTATACAATACTAATAGTTATCTATAAGCACTCTAGACCTTACTACTGTCTATAACCCAGGTCAAGTTGAACAACCTGTCCTTCTGCTCCACCCCTTATTCTCCCCAGCTGATGGCACCCAGTATTCTACCCTGAGATCCTTAGTGTAGTTTCTCACATGATGCCTAGGTTTGTTTGTTTGTTTGTTTGTTTGTTTGTTTGTTTGTTTTTGTCTAATGCAATGGGCTGGAACTAGTTTTGAGAAGACTTCATCAACTATGACATAGAAATCTCTGCATCTTAGAAAAAAGTGGGTTTTTTGTTTTAACCACTCACATCATAGTGAACTTTGCTTGAAAAGTAAGAGTTCAAATCGTGTCTCAGTGACTGTTCTATCGCTATGACAAAACATCACGACCAAGGCAGCTTATAAAAGAAAGCATTGAAGTTTGTACTTGATGACAGTTTTAGAGGGTGAGTTTATAAGTGTTATGGCAGCAGGCAGGCACCGGAGAAGAAGTTGACAGTTCTGAGCCAAAAGTCAAGCAGGCAGAGACAGAGTCAGAGACAGAGTGTGCTAAGTGTTGGAATTGCAAAGCCCACTTCCCGCTGACACACCCACTCCTGAAAAGTCATACCTCCTAATCCTTCCTAGACAGTCTACTAACTTGGGACCAAGCATTCAAACATATGAGTCCCTTGGGGCTATTCTGATCCACACCACCACAGATGGTCTATAAAAAACAAGGCTTCTAAACTCTTTATTTGAGGAAGATAAAGTCCGGAAGGTTTTAGTTCACCTCAGTGTTGTTGCTATTCCAGTAAGACTACCCAAGCTTCTGTATTTGTAAGGACTCATCTGGGACAACTGAACTTTAATGATACCATCTAGAGCACTGTTCTTTACAGTTGGCAAAGAATTATGGATGCTGTATGTATATATCAGGTTTCCTGTGGATGTTAAAGGATTAGATGATGCATTCCAAGAGATTTGTTTTGACCTCCAGGCTTGCTCTACTTTATAATAGCTTCAGGATGAGGAAGACTCTGGAGGCAATATACTAGATTTACTTGTAAAAATATTAAAAAGAAATATTAAAGGAACAAATCTGTAGATGTCATGGAGCAAGCACTAGGGGAGCACTGTATAATTTGTTTTTAATGAGTTCCTCTAGTAAATGTGGTTTAGAGAGCCTTTGAACTGTCATCTCATTGATTTGAAGAGTATTTGTTTTGTGATGATTATCTGATGATAGGGTATAACTCTTAGAGTTCAATGGTAGAAATTACACACAAAACAACACCAGGTGCTATACAATAAGTTTGTGTAAGCTACAGTGGGAACTATAAGAATGTGGACTGTTCTACATTGGGTAGGGATGGGAAGATGAATAAGGCAAGGGATTCACAGAGAACAGGACCTTAGGCTGAATAAAAATAAATTTGGGAAACACTGTGGAATCAAGAAATCAAGCAACCAGACTTGGTGATGCGGGCTTGCAGTTCCAGTATTTCAGAGACCATGGCAGATGGACCCTGGGTTCAAGTCTGGCCTGGGCTAACTATGACTTCGGTACCCACCTGGTGTGCATAGTTAAACTCTGTCTCAATAAATAAATAAATAAACAAGTAAGTAAATAAAAGGAAACAAAAAAGCTTATTAAATTTCTAAGCCAAACTTGCTTTATAAGACAATTTGATGTCATAATGATGACATCAATTCATGTGATAGTTTGCAAACATGAAACTTTTTGGTTTTCAGGATGGTTCCTTAAGCAATTAGTAGGGAACAGTTATGAAATTCTTTTGCATTTATATATATTGAGAACATTAAACTGAGACAGTTTGTACTATTTAAATAGGAAAGCATATTGCAACCTAGCAGCTCCATCACGGAACATGGCCCTGTGTGCACAAGGCCCTGTGTGCAGTCCTGTTATCACAGGTAAAGAAACAACAAATAACTAAAAACTGTAACCCGTGGGAGGCTCATTGAAAACTACTTGTTTGGTAAAAGTTTGCCAGAAGTGTTCAGCTTGCCAGGAACTTTTGAAAAAAAAAAAAAAGTTAAGAAAAATATTCTTTGAGCATGTTAAATAGTCAACAGATGATAAATGACAGCGGTGCTGAGTTTGACAGCCGCAGAAATGCTTCTTCTCTGGCTCTAATAGTTTTAAACTTTATATATAAAGAGTAGCAGGGGCATATGTACTCTTTCATGTAGTTGCTTCCAATAATTCTACTTTCAGAAGCTTCTGATGCTGCTATAAGAAATATAGTTGACAAGTATATCCAGAGTTAAAATACCATGATTCGGTATATGTGAATATAAGCAAATATTAGTCCACAAAACCCTTCATGCTAATACATTTTTACAAAAAAAAAAAAAATCAAATTTCTATCAAAACCTAAACATGAAAATGGACAAAGAAACAAAACATCAGCGAGGCCCCTTAACTATTAAGCAGAAGCAGCATCCGGAAACCAGCTTTGACACAGAGAATGCTCAGGGCCACATAGCTTCATGCATAAATTGTACGCATTTTACAAACAAATATTCAATTACATGGAAAATGAGAAAGTCGAAGAAGAAAATATCATTTATGAGACCAATACAGCTGCTAATAGACTCTGATTAAGACACTATACAAAAGAAAATTATGGGCTTGTTTCTTTTAGGAGTATAGACATAAAAATTCCATGGGGTATAGTGAATTAATAGGAATCCAGTGTATTTTTCAAAAAAAGAAACATCACCACCTAGGGCTCACATTATAGGTCCAGGCTGGTTCAACATCTCAATCATTGCAATAAGTCTTCCTTCTCTTCCCAAACATCATTTTTCCTGTATTGGAAAGTTGCCTCTTGAATATATATATATATATATATATATATATATATATATATATATATATATATATATATTTCAAGAATATATATATTGAATATATATATATTGAATATATATCGAATATGTATATTGAATATATATATTGAATATATATTGAATATATATATTGAATATATATTGAATATATATATTGAATATATATTGAATATATATATTGAATATATATTGAATATATATATTGAATATATATATTGAATATATATATTGATTATATATAGAAAAAAAATACATATATATATATTCAAGAGGCAACTTTGTCAAGTCCACGAATGACACTTACAAAGTCTGGAGATCTGAACTGATTTAACAAATTTGTAGGACTGATAGCATGTCTGAGCAGGCAGTGTTCCTCCATGGTCTCTGCTCCGGCTTTCTACTTGAACACCCGCCCTGGCTTTCTCTCAATGGATTGTAACCAGTAATATGAAATAAACACTTTCCTCCCCAATTTGCTTTGTAGTTGCTCATCACATCAGCAGAAAACCAAAGTAGAACACCATCTTCTTCTCCCTTGCTACCCACTCCTTTTACACTTGACTAGTATTCATCTCTTTGTTTATTATCACATCAGTGTTAACCTGTGGAGGCAAGTATTTGTCACTTCTCCCTCTGGAGAAGCAGCTAGCAGCAGTCAGCTGTGTTGTCAGCGATGTCTAGACATTTTGTCCAAATAAATTTGCATAAGGGAGTTTCCTGGGGAGCATTTGGAAAATAATTTCTGGGGTTTACCTTAATCCTCCCCCGACCCCCATGGGTAACTGTGAAAAAGAATGCAAATCGTAGTCATCGTAGAGGGAGAAGCAGGCTCAGACAGCTCCACAAGTTTTTAATGTAAGGCTTTAATTTGTTTTTCTGAATATGACTTAATATCTATAGATTGTAGTACTATAGAAAAAATTATTCTGTATACACATATTGGTTTTACAAACAAAAATAATCATTATGTCTACACAGAAAGAAGGTAGGCTACTATGCACATTATAGTTGCAGAAAGTAAAAGCAAAAGTCATGCAAGTATTGCACCCAGGCATTTAAAAGGCATGGTGTTTAGTCATTTTTATTGCACGGGGGAGCAGAAGACCCGTTCCTGTCCATTCAGTCCTGAGCCTATTTTAGATTCTGCTCAAGGACAAAAATAATACCTAAATATACACAGCATATGAATTAGTTCTGAAAACTACCTTTCTGTTAAAATGAAGGCAGATTTTAGCTCCTCATAGAAGACTATCCCCTCCCACCCTAGAGTTCACAGAAACATGTTTCACGTTGCCTTCTAGCTTCTGCAAGACAGCTGCATCATTATCTGTTGGGATAACCTTTCTTTTTTTATTTTTTATTTTTTATTTTTAAAAAAACTTTGTATTAACGTGTGTCTCTACATTTTCAATTGTTAACTCTACTGGCAGAGAGCTAAATGCTGACAGATTTTGGTATTTTCATTTCTATTGTCCCTCCCTCACTGGGCATTTCTACATTGTAAAATATTTGTCTTTCCTCACCTGTCTAAAGGCAATCTAGAATTTTATCAGATATTGTCTCATTGTTGATGGGTTATAGTAAAGATCTGATGGCCAATAACCAAAGCAGGAAGTAGGAGAGAGAACTTCCGCACAGAGTGGATAAAGCCGGGGAATAAAGCAGATGCAAGATATTTGGGAGTGGACAGTGGACACAGTGTGAACAGACAGACCACCACAGAGTAGAGTGGTATAGAGCTAGCCACGTGGTGGGTAATAAGTCGGGTTAAGTTAAATTAACTAGCTGGGAGATTGTCCTAGCAAAAGTCTTACACTTTAAACTGTATAGAAGGCTTCGTGTCATTATCTATACCGATGGCAGGTCTGAGAAAGTCCTGCTATAATTTTCTCTTCTTATTACTATCTGTGTGTCTTTGTTATATTACTTTATCCAATAACCCCAAAATAATCATTACCTGTACACTCAGGTTACTTTTCTTTTCCTAGATGAATTGAGATGGTTTGTTTCTTCTCTCCTCCAAATAAACAGTAGCAGTTGTGAGCCATCATTTCAGTATAGTCAAGCTGAATTATATTTGTGTTTCAAAGCCTGAAGTTAAGTAGTTCATCTTGAGTTAGTTTGTGGCATGAATTTCTTACGGCGTCTATGTTGCCATGAATAATGCAAAGGTAGTAAGGTATGAGGAGAGAGAGCTATTCTTGAGTTGTGTGTGGATGTGGTCTAGTCTGGCTGTATTCTCTCATGCCTGGCAAGACTGTTTTTTTACTGAGGTTGCGTTCACAAAAAGGAGGAAAGAAAACACCAATCTTTATTTCTTTATGTAGCTGGACTTTAATAAAAACAGAAATGCTTTCAAATACAAAAAGTACAAATAGAGAGTTTTAAAATAATTTTTTTGTTAATCCATACATAAGCCATGCAGAAAGAAAGTAAGAGAACAGGAAACTCTCCTGGATCTAATTGCTTCAAGGGGCTCTAACAGGGCTGGGGGTGGGACACTAACTCTTCTCTGATAATGAGCTAATGAAATGAGAAGGAACCAAAGGCTTACAGTGAACAACTGTTGAGTGAATGGATAATAGAATTATTAATCAACAAATTAGGCAGTATAGTGTTGTCTGTGTTGCTTCGGTTGAATAAACCATAAAACTATCTCATGATCTATGATCTTTATATTTTTATTAGTTAATTTTCTTACTCACATGAAGCATAATGAACCAAAACCTCAATGAAACAGGCACGTGTGTTGCTTTGGTTTTAAAGATTTCATGGTTGATCAATGATTATAGAGGAGAAAAACTTAGACTAACTGAAGTCCATAGGTTTATATAAATCTTAGCTTTTATTACTTTCTTCTAAATATTTTTAAAGATTTATTTTATTTATTTTTGTGTGCACACACATGCATGTCTGTCTCTCTCTGTCTATCTATCTATCTATCTATCTATCTATCTATCTATCTATCTATCTATCATCTATCTCTCTCTCTGTGTGTGTGTGTGTGTGTGTGTGTGTGTGTGTGTGTGTGTGCATGAACATCTATAGAGGCCAGAAGAGTGGTTTCTGCAAGAGCGACAAGAGTTCTGCACATTGGAACCATCTTTTTTTTTTTTTTTTTTTATCCCCAGAAACTATTTAAAGCACAGAGGATTCTCTCATGTTGAATTTAGTGATTGGACACTAACTAGAACTTTTTTTTTCTTTTCTTTTTTTTTTGGAATTGGTGGGAGATTCTAATCATTGAGACTGGGAAAATAAAGACAATTATTGAGAGCCAACTTTTGGAGTAGGATGTTTCACAGGAAACATGGGTAAGTGGCCGGCTAACACTGTGGAGAAGAATGGCTCCTGGAAAATCTAGAGTGTGTCATGTCTGGTAGTCTGTCTATTGTCCTCCCTTTCATCGCCCTCTCCTCCATGGCTTCCATGATCCTGTCTTGCTTATCAGAACTGCTAATGAAAATTGTGGATCAGAGTGACATGAGACATCAGAGTGACATTCTAGGTCCAAGACAAGTGACTTCAGATATTATGACTCATGAAGTCCAAATAGTCTGTCTCCAAAATGAAGTATTAATATATGGAAATTATGATGTATACAGAGAACATATTTTCCTGATGTTTTTCTCATTCAAACAAGTGTGGTGCTGTACTGTGATGCGTGTACACATTGTGCAGTGTGACACAAGCAAAGGCTCCTGAATGTGCTACCTGTCTCTAGTACTTCAATTCCTATGTATCAAACATTATCAAAGGGTAGTATTGCTCCCACAGATGTAAATCTTGATTCTTAGAAGGGTCAATGTTCTTCATCCTTTTATGTCTAAAATATGTCTACATATAATGATCATATATACCCCATATTTGGCATACTGAATTTTTAGGGTAAGGGATTAGAAAAAAAATGTCTGAAAAGACTCTTTGGAGGCACAATAATAGTGATGATGATGATGATGATGATAGAACTCAGAAACTCTATTACACTTTGTGCTTTTAGTTTTTATTAAAGATTTTTATCCTCCCATGCCCTGGCTAATGGAACAAATTGTAGAGAACTAATAGCTATATGGGGACCAATTTTTTTAAGTGGTTGAGCCAATGCAGGGCTGGCCTGTAAAAGCCTGTTTACAGCATGTGCTGAGTCTTAGACTAAAGCAAGGTTGCTCTTGTTTGAACTGAAGTCTGGTCATTTCTAAAGGACTAGGCGAGCCCCGGGCAGACAAAAGGGAAGTTATGTCCTAGACGGAAGATTGCAGTCAGAGTGTACCTGGACTCTCGGACTGAAGAGCCAGATTCAATGAGCCAGCTCTGGGCACAGCCTGACCATAGCAAGTGGACACACACGGTTCTACTCTGGGGCTCAGTCATGTCTACCTCTACACAAAGGAAAACATTTTATGTTCCTCTGAGGAAGCATTCAATAAATTTCATTTCATGGGAAATAAATTTTGCTTATAATAATAAAAAAAACTTGCTAGCCATTATATTTTTCATCTTACTAAATTCTGCCTGTAAATAAAAAAAATCTAAGAAAAATAGTTATTTTTGTCAGGACTTTGTAGCACTTAAAAAAGTCTGTCTTCTGAAGTCCAGCAATAACAAGAGAGAATATTCACAGTATATGTTTAATAATAAATATTGAACACATATTTTAGTTAAAAATAACAGAGAGTAGGTTCAAAACCTATAAACTTCATTTTTTTGTAATTATTCTTGTTTTTTTCTCCAATTTCTACTTGGTAGTTTAATTATTGGTAACATTTAGTAAGCATTCAAGACTATACATTGGGTATTCTTCAAACTGCAATTTAATAGAGAGTTTCTCAATACTTACTAGAATGCTATTATCTGAACGCTATTCTTAGCTGCAGCTCATAGTGAATAATTCTCCAGTGCTCACACTGCCAGCAAATTGCAGAGTTGAGTCAGCCTTTATCCCAATGCTGATCCCATGGCTCAAATCTCAACCTCGGGAGCGACTACCCCAGGAGCTGCTCGTTATGTCACAGTGCATGCCAGGAATAGCCACAGGGACTCTGCAGACCCGTGATTAAAAGGGAGGGGTCCCAGTGTCTCTGGGGAATCTCCCTATAGCAGTGCGTGAAAGCAGCTTTTAATAATATCGGAATAAAGAAAGATTTGTCTTGAGCATAATGAAAATCCCAGCTGCTGCCTTATGTGTTCTGTGGTTCTCTGAGATGTGGAATTTGCCAACACAAGAAAAAAAATGCTGAACAATTTGTTGAGCTGAGAATACAATTAAAGTGGATTTACTTTATATACAAATAGTTCTTCGGGTAATTAATACTAAACCACCAGGAGTCTCACAAGTCCCCCCATTCTGGCGGGAGCTCTCGCTCTGACATTATCCCAAAAGGGAAACAGTTAGTCTCCATTATATTCAACTTGTTTCTCAGTGGAATTTCGTTTTGGTGTTTTGTTATAACTCTGGCTTATAAATCAATAAGCTTAAGAAATAGGATAAATAAGTCTTCTTAAATAAAAATGTCTATCTTTGCCAGTGTAATACAGGAGAGTAATTGTAGGAATAAAAAAATATCAATATCTTTTATGTCTGTCTTTTTCAGTAACAAAATGAAATAACATGAATAAAACATAACAGCATGCGGAACAATTAGCTATTACCGATGTCTTTATAATCAGTTCTTTTGTGCATATTTGTGATGTGTTGACATAGTCATCGGTGTGTTCATGTGTGCATGTAGGTGCATTTCCACGTGTGTGAACCTGTATGGGGAGAAAGGAGGTAGACCGCAGGTGGACAGTTCTTCATATTACTTTACAAACAAACAACAATAACAACAAAAACAAAAAACAAAACACAGGGTCTCTCTCACTGAACTTTGTTCACTAGACTGGCTGGCCTCTTCCATCTGCCTGCCAAGCACTGGGGGTCTGTGCCACCACACCTAGTTTTTAAACATGGGGACTGAGTATCTGAACTCACACTTGCATGGCAATCATTCAGCCAAAGAACTATCTCCCAAGCCCCCGCCAACAATATCAACTTCATTAAAGATATACTTTTGCAAAATGCTAAGTATACCGAAAATGACAGCATTAAACTACCATCTAAGTCACATATTTATTTATTTGTCAAAGGAGCTTATTAAATTATCTGTCCCAAAGAAATCACTTGACGAAATTTATGGCCATCAAGTTACAATTTTTTTTTTTTTTGTAAACAAGTAGCTAAGAAAGGGTTAGAGAAAAAACTCCAAGGAAATATACAAAAGCTACAAAAGTCACAATGTGTGTAGTGCAGTCAAAGAGGAGCAGCTGCTGTTGTTGTTGTTTTGACAGAATAGTTGGCAGACTTCAGTGAGCTAGAATTTCGACAAAGACTAATTTCTATGAAAAAGAAATCCACAGTGGTGAGTCATTGAGTCACCTCACAGTTTAGATTATTGTAGGTTCGGCTTACAATGGGTGGATCTTTTAGTGCAGAAGAAGTCAGCTTTGTTTTTAATGTAAACTTTTTCTTTGTTCATTAGTAATCATGGGACAGTGTATGATGCATGTGGACATATGTCCCGTGGTGCACATGGGGAGGTCAGAGGACAAGGCTAGGGCAGTCATGTCTCTCTTTTCACCTTCCAGAAGTTTCTGGGAATGGAACTGAGGTTCCAGGTTTCTTGGTAAGAGCCTTTTACCCTGTGAACCACCTCACCGACTCAATTACATAACTTATTTTTCATTCATTTTATTCTTCTTTTTGCCTCGTACATTGACAGCAAAACTGTAGAGAGAGGAGAAAATCAGAACAGAATTCCTCCTCTTATAGATGAAAGAGGAAAAAAACTCAAGTTTCAAGGCGCAGCCTGCAGCAGAAATAAAGTTCTGAGGCATGTACTCTGGAAAAAGTCCGCAGTCGTAGAAGCTCCTGCAAAGTCAAGCAGATCAGAACTGAAGCACCTGAAGGAAATCTTTTCTCAGAAACTAAAAAGAAAGGAAGTAAACACCGAGAAACACAAACAAAAGCTAGGTGAGGACACCCTTCCTACTGGTTTTCAATTTTAAGGGTTTCTTTTGTTTTAATTATGTACATATTGTGCAGCGCCATCTGGGGGCAGAGGTGGGCATTGTATCCTTTGGTGCTAGAGTTAAAGTTAGTTTCATCTGGGTGCTGGGAATCCAGCTAAGGTTCCCATAGCCATCTCGGTAGCCCATAAAGGTGGGTTTTGAGGTTTCTTTGTTTTCCTTGGAAGCTGACTGTTGTGTGTTTAAACCGGCTAGGTTCAGTGAAGGCTTGCTTTCTTTCTCTCTCTTTCCTTCTTTTCTTTTTTCTTTCTTTCTCTTTCTTTCTTTCTTTCTTGTTTTAAATTTTTTTAAATTTTTTTTTTTTCGGGACAGGGTTTCTCTGTGTAGCCCTGGCTGTCCTGGAACTCACCAGGCTGGCCTCGAACTCAGAAATCCGCCTGCCTCTGCCTCCCAAGTGCTGGGATTAAAGGCGTGCGCCACCACCGCCCGGCTCTTGATTTCTTTCTTTCTTTTCTGGAAACTTAAGTGAGAACAGAAACATGATGATGAGAGTGAAGAAGTCTCCAGCTCCAACAGCTGCACATTGGGGCTCCTGCAAAAATGTCAGACTCCCGAGTGACTGAGATCTGGATTAGAAGGGTAAGCAGAGCCACGAGGCTGCTCACCCTCTCCAGGTTTGGCACAACCTCAGATAAAGAGGATTTCCTTGGACCCAGAATTTTAATGTGTTAATGAGGAAATTTAAAAATGTGAAAAATGAAAAGAGAAACACAGCTGAAATTGTGAGATACAAGCAAGATCCCTTGTCCATCCTTCTCCCCTCTCCTCCATCTCTGTTTCTGGTTTTGTGAGACAGTATTTTGTTATGTAGTCCAGGATTTCAGGGAACTATGTAGCTCAGGCTATCCTCAAACCTGGAAATGTGTTTCCTCAGCCTCTTGAGTGCTGGTGTAGAGAAATGAACCCCCGTACTCAGCTCACAAAAGCAATGATAAGAGAAAAACTAATGTCAGTAACCAGCTGTATCAAAAAGAGAAAAGATTATAGTTAAACATTCTAATATTACACATTAAAGAACCAAAAAAGGAAAGAAAAAAAAGGAACTCAGCCTGAAGTTAGAAGAAAAGAAATGTCAGTAATTCGACATTAGAGACTAAAAGGGTATGTGACAAGATCAACCTAGTGAAAACTGAGTTTTTGAGAAAAAAAATTAACAAACTTTAAACTTGAATAAAAAAGGGGGGTGGATTTAAACACATAATGAGGCATGACTTCTTCTAAGGATATAACGGCCGTAATAGAGTAGTCTGAGCAGTTACACACCAGTAAATTACAGCTAGGGAAAAAATGGGCTGATTCTTGGACACATATGAAGAAATAGAATATTGAAATGAAGTGTCAGTCTGAGACTGAGGCCTGTGTACTTTGCTGCGTGTGGTTCACGCCGCTGTGATCCCAGAACTAAAGCTTGTGGGTTTGAGGTCAGCGAGAGTTACTGAGTGAGTCTGACTTCAGTCCGGATATAATATTCTCCCGTTACCGGAAAGCCCTGGAAGCTGCTGTTGGCTTTGCCACTGAAGTCTATCAAACATTTAGAACAAATAGCAATAATTTTTAGAATCCCCAAAATTGAGGAATAAATATTCCTATCCTTTTTTAAGGCTGGTGTGAATATGATATCAAAGCAAATAAAGGTCTTGCAAGAAAAGAGAATTATAGGTCAGTGTTCTTGATGAATCTAGATGCAAAATTCCCCAACCAAAAAAATATTAAAATGATTGAATTCAGTGATGTGTTTATTCATCTCTGCGACACACAAACCAATAAACATGATTTAACCTTTAATAGAACAAAGGACAAAAACCCCACAGGATAATGATCATTACGTAAAAAAGGGGAAAAAGCCTTTGCCAAAGTCCAGCATCTGTTCACAGTGGAAACTTTCACAAAATTGTGTGTAGAAAGACTATATCTCTCAACAAAAGAGAGGCCAAGTATGAGAAATTCTAAGCTAATTGTGAGACTCAGCTTCCTGGAGAGCATGCTGGACCAAAGTTTCACACACTAGGAGAAAGAGGAAGAAAGGGATTGGGTGGGGCGGGGGGAGGCAGGATGGAAAGGGCAAGCCATGGACTGAAAGGTGTTTCTAAGGACCTGCTTCTTCAAGTGAGCTCCACCTCCAGAATTCTGCCACCTCCATTTGCACCGCGTCTTTACCACACAGCCTTTTGGGGGACATTTTAGAGCTAAACCAGTGCACGGTCCCTACGCTCTCAGCAACAGTGCTCTCATCAAAGTGATGCATTTGGTGCAATTGTTTCTTACACAGGGTCTTGTTGTGTAACTCAGGCCAGCTTTGAACTCCCAGTGATCTTCCTGCATCTTTTTCTATGGAGGGTTGAAATTATAGCCATGTGTCACCATATCTGGTACCATTTGTGACAAGGGATGACTTTGTACAGATACAGTCAGTCAACTGCTTAGTCCTGGGATTGTAACGTTTCTATTGAGTCTATTGTTGACATCCAGCTTTAATTCATAGCGGTCAGATAGGATTCAGGTTGTTACTTCAATTTCCGAGTGTCTGTTGAGACTTGCTTTGTATTTGAGTATGTGTTCAGTTTTGGCGAAAGTTTCATGAGGTGCTGAGAAGTGTGTTTTATAAAAATAAAGAGAAGAAAGAATATGTTTGGTGGGGGGAAGGGTTTATTTAGGACATGGGGAGGGGACTTGAGAAGGTAATAGAGACAGAGAAAGGGGAGGGGGGGGGGAGGGAGAAGGAGAGGGAGAGAAAGAAGAGGATTAGAGGCCAGCCATGAGCATGTTGAAAGAGGAGGAGGGAAATGGAGAAAGAGGATAAGGAGCAGGAGCAAGAGCAAGAGGGCAATTGAGTGAGGAGGGGGCAAGCAGCCCCTTCTGTAGTGACTCAGGCCCACCTGGCTGTTGCCAGGTAACTATGGGGGCAAAGCCTAGACTAAATGCCAACAAGAAGAAATCATATTCTTCTGTATTTTTGTGAAATGTTCAGTAAACATCTGTCAGGTCCATTTGGCTTGTAATGTCAGTGAACTCCAGCAATTCTGTTTCACTTCTGTCTGGATGACCTTTCGATTGGTGGGTACAGGGAACTGAAGTCTCCCACTCTTAGTGTGAGGGGGTCAGTATGTGATTGAAACTGCAGTAATGTTTGTTTCATGAATTGGGTGCCCATGTGTTTAGTGCACAGACATTAAGAGTTGCAATTTCTTCTTGGTTGATTGCCCGTTTGATGAGTATCTAGTGTCCTTCCTCTTCTGATTAGTTTTGGTTTTGAAGCCTATTTTGTCAGAAATTAAAATGGCTGCACCAGCTTGCTTCTTAGGTCCATTTGTGTTGGGAGCTATTTTGCCTGCTTCCGTGAAAGCCTGCCAGTCAGGTAGAGTCAAGTCAGGCCAGGGTCTACTGGCAGATTTCCTGGCCTGCTGACACATGGAACAATAGAAGGGGATACCTTGAAGCTCAAGGCGAGGGGCTGAATGTTCTGTTAATCTTGGAGGAAGGAATAGGGGGGCCTCCAGATGGGGACAGATAGTCAATGTACATCAGCCATTATCTCTGCTGGCTTGTGACTTTGTTTCTCAAGATCCTTAAAGTGTATAAAGCCTATGAGAATTAAACTCGAGGCTGTCACAGTGTTCGTATGATTTCTAACCTTTGTTTCTTAACTCTTCCTTTCCATCTTTCCTATAGCCATCCTCGCTCTCCACTCAGAGGACCGATCTCACATTTGCTAGAAATATCATTGTCTATCCCTTTATCTCTGTCTTTGAAGTTAAGATGTGTTTTTTGATGCATCAGGAAACTTCTTGTCTTTGCATTTGTTCTGTTAGACTGTTTTTTTTTTTTTTTTAAATTGAGAAACTGAGGCCACAGTTGTTGAGAGATATAAACTAGTTGTGTTTTTTGATTCCCGTTGTTGGTGTTGGTGGTGGTATGTGTGTGTGTGTGTATGTGTGTGTGTGTGTTTTCCCTTTTTTGACTTGCTGCTCTGGAATTTTTCCTAGATGTAGTTAACCTCTTTAGATAGGAGTTTCTCTCCTAGTGCCTCGGTAATTTGTAATTTGTTGACAGATATTGCTTCAATTTGGTTTACCATGGAATGTCTTATTTTTTTTCTATTATGATTAAAAAAATCTGCTTGGTAAAGTAGTCTTGGCTGACATCCTAGGTCTCTGCAAGTCTGTTGGATACCTATCCAGTCCCTCCTGGCTTTTAAAGTCTCCGTTCGAGAAGTCAGGTATTGATTGTCCCAGTAGGTCTGCCTTTATACATTACTTGGTCTTTTTCCTTTGCAGTTCTTTCTTTCTTTCTTTCTTTCTTTCTTTCTTTCTTTTTTTTTTTTTTTTTTTTTTTTTTTTTTTTTTTTTTGTAACTTTTATTTGTTTTTTTTGGAATTTCACATCATGCACTCCAATCCCACTCATTTTCCTCTCTCCTCATACCGCCCCTCCACCCTTGCAACCTCTCCCCTCAACAGAGAAAAAACAAATCTCATGGAAGTTGTACTGAATCACAGTGTTGTCCTACGGTACACCCTTTGGTCCACACTTCTTTGCTTACAAATGTTCATTGCACTGATTCAGTCTGGTAAGAGGCCTCTGGCTTCTGCTACTCTGTCAATACTGAAACCTCACCAGGACGCCTCTGTTGTTGCCCTGTGTCATGGAGATTCTGTAATTTTGGATCTGTAGGATCGGCTTCTTCATGCACTCCAGCAGTGGATTAGTGGGGTAGATGTTGGGGTGGGCCGATTCAAAGCCCTGGATCTGGGCCTGGGTAGCGTCTAAGCTGGTCAGCCTGCCAGCTGTCCCTCTCTCACGCTCTCTGGGCCAGCTTACCAGCACCCCCACAAACAGGGCCAGTCTCTACCCTGCTGCCCAGGCGAGGTGCAGGCCTCACTCTCCTGAGTGTTGCAGCTGGTGAGGGACAAGGCCAGTTCTCCCACTCTCATGACCCTGAGGTGAAGGACATTGCAGCACTTGAAGAGCAGGGTCAGTTCTCCTGCTCTCATGACCCCAGGGCCAGCTCTCTTGCCTGCCGTAGGTGACAAGGACACAAGAGAGGGAAAGAATCTCTCCCTTACAGCTGCCATCACCCAACAGAAGAGGCAGGGCAGGCTTTTCCACACTCACACTTTCAGTACTGGCTCACCCACAAGCCCCATATCCAGGGTCAGCTCTACTGCCTAGGAGAGGTGCTCTCCTGTCTGCTGTAGGGGACAAGGGGTGAGGAGGGCTTATCTCTCCCTTGCCCATGCCACCACACATGGCAGACAAGTGGCAGGGCCATCTCTCCTACACACACGCCCTTGAGGCTGGCTCTCCTGGGTGTCCTCCACCAGGATTAGCTCTACTGTGATGCCTAGGCGAGGTGCAGGGCCCAGTATCCTGAGTGCTGCGGCTGCCTAGGGTGGGATCATCTCTGCTGCTCTCAAGCTTCCAGGGCCAGATCTCCCATGATGCCCAGGTGAGGGTGGGGCCAGTCCTGCACACCCCTCAGACATAAACATGTCCCCAGGCAACAGCCCAGACAAGGAACAGACATCTGCTTGGCTTTTGGTGGTAACAGATCTCTGTTGCTTCAGGGCCAGCCATGGATCCAGATGTGGCCCCCAGTGGCAGCACAGTCCAGGACTCCACCACGGTCCTAGGTGGCATCACCAGCTACTTACATCAGGTTATTCTACACTGCTCTCGAGTCTCATTGTTCCCATATCCCTCTGTTTCTCTTTCTCTTCCATTTCTCCACCACATACTTGTTCCTCTTAGTGGCACCCAGTGTCTCGGAGTGTCTGGGATCATCTCAGGATTTCTATGCCCTGTTCATGAGTTATGGCAGCATATAGGGGTCACCTAGGATATGGTGTGCCTGCTTCAGGCCTGCACAGCACCAGACTGGTGGTCATCTCAGGCTCATGTTTTTCAGAGAATGTTAGGGTGTTAACCATTCAGATGTTCACAGGTCAGAACACTGAGCTTAGACACTGGCTCTCTCCCCTCTGCCACTTACTGACACACATGTGACACAGCAGCCATGCCTGCAATGCCTCTAAGGAGCAGGTCCCTTGAAGTTTTTAATGTTCTTCTTTGTTATGTCTGTTTAGTATTTTCGTTATTATATGGTGAGATTTTCTTTTCTGGTCCAATTTATTTAGTGTTCTGTATGTTTCTTGTATCTTGATAGACATCTCTTTCTTTAGGTGAATACATTTTTTAAAAAATGATTTTGTTGAAAATATTTTCTGTGCTTTCTACCTGGGTTTTTTTCTTCCTCTATTCCTATTATTCTTAGATTTTGATCTTTTCATAGGGTTTCAGATTTTTTTTGATTTCTATTTGGTTAGGATATTCTTTTAAATTTAACGTTTTCTTCAACCAACATGTTTATTTCTTCTATTGTGTTTTTAATACCTCAGGTTCTATCTTCTATCCCTTGTATTTTGGTGGTGAGGCATGCCTCTAAGATTTCTGTTTGATTTTCTATTTATTTTTATTTCTATATTTTCTTCAGTTTGGGTTTTCTTTATTGATTCTATTTCCACTTTCAGGTCTTGAACTCTTTTATCCATTTCATTTCATTGTGTTTTCATAGATTAAGAAATTTATTCATTTCCTCTTTTAGGATCTTTATTATATTTTTACAGTTTTAAGGGGTTTTTTGATGTTTGTTTGGCTGGTTTTTATTTGTGTGTGTGCTTCAGTTATGATGTGATATTCAGGGCCTGCCTTTGTAGGATGTCTAGGCTCTAATGGAGACATATTTTTCTGGCTGTTATCCATTGTGTTTTTTATGTTGGCACAGGCATCTGGGCTTAGGAAAATTGTAATTCTCGATGCTAACATCTGGTTTTGTCTTTGTTGGTGTTTTGTTCATTGGTTTATGTATATCTCTGGTTCTTAGAAAGGTGTGTTGGCTGTGTGTTCCCTGGTAGAAAATTCTTCTGGGAACCTGACAGGTGTGACCACTGTGGGTTTCAGGTAAAATATATTTCTAGGTGTTGTGGAGAAATACTTGGTAATGGGAAACAACTGGGAAGGATGGAGGTTTGAGCGGTTATTTAGGAGGACGGAAAGCTGGGCCTTCCACCTGTATCTGCTCATTTCCCTGAGAACAAGGCCAGAGAATGAGGAGAGGCCATAGCAGAAAGTCTGCTGCAGGACTAGGGATGAGACTGGAGGATTACATTTTTCCTTTGTGAACTGAATTTTGAATCTGTACCATACTTCAGTCACAGATGTCTAGTAAATGCTTTTATTTTTAAGTAGGGAAAAATAAAATTAGCATCACTTCAGTTTCTCCAAATGCGACCTTGTTTCTTTTCAGATAATGAAAGGTTGATGGGATATAAATTATGATAAAAATTAGTGCAGAGATCATTAATCACATCAAAGTCCAAGTTAAATTTCATTTTAAAAATACCAGTCATGACTTCTTGTTCCGAGTTACTTTCTGAACTTTTTTTTTCTGCTTTTAACATGTAGGGCAGTCACACCTCTCAACAGTGCAGGTTGCCACATTGCACCACTGTAAAAAGTGAGTGCAAAAAAAGAGATGGGAGTGGTTTAGGTTCTGTTATGAATAAAGAGGGTATCCTCCAAGTGAGGACCAGCAGAAGAATATACTCACACACAGGCCCTTTGGTTATTAGTTATAATTAAGCACTTACTTAATGCTTAAAATTGCCTTGAGGGTTTGCAGTGCTGAGGACTAAGGAAAGCTCTCTTTGTAACTTACCTGCTTTACAGAATTCAAAGTACCAGTCTCTTTTGTGCCTTCTAATTTGTAGGAGCCACTAAAGACAAGTATGCCTGAGTTGTGCTTGAGACATCAAAACAGCATCACAGTCGGAGCTTGCTATCTCTCTTTCCCATGGGCTCCTCAACTTTGGTTCAGTGTGATGTGTGAAAGAGGTCATGATAGAACCTGTGAAGCTGGAGTGTTGTGACATTAAGTTTGTACACATAGCACTGTAGATAGTGGGGTATTTTTTTTAACCGTAGAATTTATCCTTACAGAGCCAATTCATTCATTCATTCATTCATTCATTCACTTTCTCATTCACTTTCTTACTTATTCAACAAGCTGTTCTGTGATGAGTTTTGAGGACAGGTTCTAGAGCACCCACTCTTTCTGATAGAGCTTTGATAGTTGAGACTTGGAGGGGGCATTTAAAAGATGTTCTTAACATACAATTACAGAAAATACACAGCAATAAAAGCTCATAGAAATATCTACTAAAATTGAAGAGACTCTAAAGTGTTTGTGGACAAAGTAGACAGTAGATTTCTTTGTATTGCTGAGCATGGTAAGAAGTCATTTGTTTTCAAACATCAAAGCATGTCTCCTTTTGGAGGATTGTTTCTCTACGAGAAAGGGGGACTAAAGCCTGTGAGAATTTCTTCAGCAGTGAGCCAAATGGCATGAGTGCTAGCAATCCCACTCCAACCCCCATGCATGAGAAATAATGAACAAAGGCAAAAAGAAGATTTCATATCAGATTTTGTGAAGAGCTGAAAAAAACGCGCACACGTGCACACACACATACACACATACACACATATACACACAGACAGACCACACACTCACACATGTATACACACAGGTTTTGATCATGAGTTGCAATTTGTCAGCTCTTTAATCAACACTAATCTAATCTATACAAAAGATTAGACTCAATTGAATGGATTCCTATTAGAAGCCGATAATAGTCTTCCTTGAATGCTTTTCCTGGCATGTTTTTCAAGCCTGAACACTTTACTGTGTGACTGGTAGAAAGGGAATGATTATTTGGGAGTGGTACAATGATCTGGACCTTTATTGTAAAATGAATTTATAATTCTAGCTAGCCCATATAAAAGACACATGATCCAGGTATTTTATTTACAAGCCTTAAGCCTGGGTTGGGAGGCTTAGAGCTATTCTAACTTATTTCCTAGCTGTACATTCCCTTGTTGCTTGCTGGTTTTCCTGGCCATGTGCCCATAGTCCATCTCCTGTCATGGCAGCCTCCTCTATTCTCCACGTCCTTTCTTATTCATCTCCCTCTACCTGCAACCTACTCACTCGATCCTCAAGCCCCGCCTTTCTCCCTTCACTGCCCAGTCACAGGCTCTAGCCTTTTATTGACCAGTTAACTCGGGAGCAAGGTTTACATCCCATCACTTGATGTACATGAGGATCTCCTGGTTGGGGGCAATCACGTCTCGAGAGCCAATAGTTAGCTTTAGAATACAGGCAGCATCAGACCAACCCACTATACCTTACACTTCTTTTCTCTCCTCAGTTTCCTGATTGTGCAGTATCCTCCAGGTCTGTGTGGACAATCCACCCAGCTGTCTTGAATGGGTGAGTGCTAGGTGTAGTTTTAGGGATCTATTTTTAGGCTATCTTTGTTTCTGCTCTCATTGCATCATCTGTCTCTTGTGAGGAACGAGACCACATGGCTCCATGGAGTTTTCTTTGTTGTCGCTGCCATAATTCTACTCATCCAGATCGTTGCCAAGAGCTCCTAGTTAGTCTGTCTTTGGCTCATACCCTGACAGAGAAGATGGTTTTCAAGCCACAGTTGAATCCAGAGGTGCATTCAGCCATGCATACCTTTGCTAGTACCATCTCTTCCTGGGAACTAGATTCTTGGGAGCATGACCCCTCCTCCAGTTCTCCCAAAGCTCTCATGTTAAACTTCCTTTAAAGCAGTGGATCTCAACCTGTGGGTCACTAGCCCCCCTGTGGCTCCCTATCAACTATTCTAATATCAGATATTTACATTACAATTCATAACTGTAGGAAAAATGAAGTTGTGAAGTAGCAACAGAGCCGGGCAGTGGTGGCACATGCTTTTAATCCCAGCACTTGGGAGGCAGAGGCAAGCGGATTTCTGGTCTACAGAGTGAGTTCCAGGACAGCCAGGACTACACAGAGAAACTCTGTGTCAAAAAAAACCAACAACAACAAAAAAGTGAAGTAGCAACAAATAATTTTATGTTGGAGGTCACTACAACATGAGGAACTGTATTAAAGGGTTGCAGCATTAGGAAGGTTGTGAAACACTGCATTAGAGACCTTAAATTTTTTTCTTACTACCAGGCTATCACAATGTACCAGTGTCTAGAATGTTCCATCATAAAAACCAATATGATGTTTGATCATATTTCTACTAGAAGACAGCTCCAATCACTTGTGAGAATTCTGCGTCTCTCAGGGTGGGGTACAGACCTACCTTTGTGTTACCATTAAAAGTCCAATCTTGCCCTTTCCATTGGACAGTAGAGTCCCACTTATTAAGGATTTGTATGAGCAGGAGGAGCTTTTCAGATGAGCACTGGAGGGTTATTTGATTCTATCTAATTTGCTATATTTCATGGGGGAACGAATGTTTTTATTAGTCACCACAAAACATACATTTTTTGTTATTTAGTCATTTGTGAATATTTTAGCTTTTTAAAAATCACTTCATTTGTATTACCATACCTATTAATGAAAATTATCAAGGATAAAAGGAATGAAAAGACTTCAGATGAAAGTACAGTCTCAAGCGCTATGATATACATTATACATTTTTGAGGCAGGCAAGCATAGGGACTTACTCAGTGACTTAGGACTCCACTTGGTTTGGGCTGTGCACTTGGCAGCCCGAGACATTTACCTGAATATACTGTATATACACACATCCCACTATAAACATGTCTCTGATAAACATTTTAGCAACCCAAGACTACACCTGCACTGAGCTGCATGCACACCCCTCTCTAAACAATGGAAATGGTTTCTCCTCATTCAAACAACCATCAAACTAAGAAAGGTTTCAATCAAACCCTAGTTATGCTGAATATGAAAGTAAGGAGGCTTACTCAGGCAAAACTAGCTTTTGGTGCATGCTCAATAAGACAAACTGTGCCCTTAAAGTGAACTTTTAGGGAGAATTTTCAATTTATTAGCATATGCCTATGCATAATTGGAAATATATATGATTAAAATGAGATACAGTATGGGAAGGACCATATGAAGTAAAAAAAAAAAAAAAACTAGTTAAATAACTTAATATACAAGGCAGGATAAAGAACCATTCACACTATACCTCTTAGTAACCAAACTCTTCCTTTTGTAGCCATAAATGAAGCTTCTAACAGTAACTGTAGCCTTTGAGTACTCCCATTAATATAGCTTGCTGTCAATTATGATCATGCATCTGACCTGTCTTATCGCTTTGCTTTGGACAAGTATTCTTGCTACCTTTGCAAGTCTGTATGTCCCTTATTAACACTTGAAGCAAGATGCCAAGAACCAGAAATCGCCTGACTCAGACTCTGACCACAGGTAACAGCTGTACAGTTTACCTTTTAGAAGCCATTATTTGAATATATAATTTTGTGGCTTTTAATACTACTAATTTTGTGTTAATGTATACCAACTACATATAATGTATACCAAATACATATATGTTTGGTATAATGTATACCAAATACATATAATGTATACCAAATACATATAATGTATACCAAATACGTATATGTTTGGTATAATGTATACCAAACACATATACGTTTGGCAGCTTGAAAGCACCAGATGCAGTGCACTTGTTTATAGTTACCTAGGTCAAATCATCTCACCAAGATGACATTAAGCAGA
Organism: Arvicanthis niloticus; assembly: GCF_011762505.2. Lineage (NCBI taxonomy): Eukaryota > Metazoa > Chordata > Mammalia > Rodentia > Muridae > Arvicanthis > Arvicanthis niloticus. Next base: position 56,034,761 of record NC_047673.1, read on the forward strand.
AGTCTTGTCAATCTCAGCTCATGCACACTGCTGAAGAGTTTACAAGGGACTGAGTTCCTGTCACCAGTTCTAAGCTGAAGACTGAAAACTACTCTCAGACCCTTTTTTTTTTTTTTTTTTTTTTTTTTGGTTTTTTTGAGACAGGGTTTCTCTGTATAGCCCTGGCTGTCCTGGAACTCACTCTGTAGACCAGGCTGGCCTCGAACTCAGAAATCCACCTGCCTCTGCCTCCCAAGTGTGCGCCACCACTGCCCGGCTACTCTAAGACCCTAAAAGCAGCTTTCTGTTTGTGTCTAGATTCTTGGCTCCATCTTTAAGCAAACCAACTTATGAGTCTTTGTCACATTTAGAACTTCTGTGACCACAACCTAGAAAACTCTAACTTTTAGAGGCCACTGGACTAGGTAAACTCATCTGAATGCTCTTTCATTTTTCTTTTCTTTCTTTCTTTCTTTTTTTTTTTGAAAAAAAAAAAAAACAATTATTGGTGATTTTATTTATTTACATTTCAAATGTTATCCCCCCTTCTCCATTTCCCTCTGCAAACTGCCTATTCCATCCCCCTTCTCCCCTGCTCCCCAACCGACCCACCCACTTCTGCCTCACAGCCCTAGTATTCCCCTATGCTGGGGCATCAAGCCTCCACAGGACCAAGGGCCTCCCCTCCCATTGATGCCAGATAAAGCAATCCTCTGCTACATGTGCAGCTGGAGCCATGGGTCCCTCCATGTGTACTCTTTGGTTGGTAGTTTAGTCCCTGAGAGCTCTGGTGGTGGTGGTGGGGGGGTGATATTTTTTTTCCTATGGGGTTCCAACCCCCTTCAGCTCCTTCAATCCTTCCTCTAACTTTTCCATTGGGGTTCCCGTACTCAGCCCAATAGTTGGCTGCAAGCATTCACATCTGTATTGGTCAGACTCTAACAGAGCCTCTCAAGGGACAGCTATACCAGGCTCCTGTCAGCAAGTGCTTCTTGGCATCAGCAATAGTGTCTGGGTTTGGTATCTGCATATGGGATGGATCCCCAGGTGAGGCAGTCTCTGGGTGGCCTTTCCTTCAGTCTCTGCCCCACTCTTTGTACCTGAATTTACTTTAGACAGGAGCAATTCTGAGATGATTCCTAATATCCATGGGACCACTCATCCTCACTACACACTGAGTTTTTGTGTGCCTGAGTATATGGGACTATACTTCAATACACACACACACACACACACACACACACACACACACACACACACACACCTCTACAGCCATATGTGCACATAAAAGAAAGGGCATTGTACAAGGGAACAGTATTTTATACCACATTAGAATTGTGTCTATAACAATGTGTCCATATTCAACTGCTATTTACAGCTATTTCCCCCAAATTCTTAGACTTTAAGTCCTAATTCTTTAAACCCTATTTCTAAATGTTTACTCTGAACTTTTTACTGATAAGTCTTCTGGAGTCCAGTAAAAATACCTCCATATATATTATTACCTGCTTCACCTTTAAGACTTTTACAGTATTGTTAAACCCATTTAGACTTAGAAGAAACTTGTCTGTCAAAAGACAGTTTCTGATAGATCCAGAAATGTAACTCACTAGAGATCATACAGATGGTTCTTGATCAATGATGGGATGGGTGTTGCATCCCAGTAAGTTTGTTATTGATTGAAACTGTTGTAAGTTAAAGAATCTAATATACATAACTAATAGACCCATGGCTAGACTTCCCTACATTAAATGTACCCTGTATATTCCTTACAGTTGGGTGGCATCATCCACCACAAAGCCAGTTTGTAATAGTGTTGAATTTCCTGGAAACTGTATATGGTGAATATTGCTACTAAAGCCTGTGATCATGTGGCAGATAGAGGCCTGTGTCTTGATATAGTTGTGGAGAATTCTAAGGGCTTTGCTAATGTGAAGAACAGTCAAAATTCAAAGTGGAAAGAAAGATTTCTAGGGAACATGCATTGCTGTCACACTGTAATTAAGTTAAAATACTGACCTGTCATAAATTCAGAACTAAGTAATCCTAAAGCAGGCTGTATGAGTCTGTCTTCCCTGCTTCTAGATATAAGATGCTTCTAGAAGTAATAAGTAAGTTGTTAAATCCTTTCTTCTTTCCACATGATAACTTAAACTTTGACTTTCGTTGACTTAAACTTTATTTTACAGTCTTCTTTTTCCTCAGTGGAGGACTCCTGCCCTGGTATGGACCTTATCTCCTCTCCATTTGTGCATGGGTCTGTGTGCAGGACACGGTGGTGCTTGTCTGCATCCACAGAAGTGCAACCTTTTCTGAGCTGCTGTTACTAGCATTGAGGAAATGTTGGTGCTGGGGAAGAGAATCTATCCTTTCATACTAGTTTATACTTCTGCGAGTGCATTTGCTACACTGGCCATGCATACTTTCATGATAGTTCATCAGGTTCCATAGGTTTTTTTCTTTTTTTTACAGCTACATCAATTTTCTTTAGTAATCAGAGAGAATAATATGATACTGCCTTTTGTAGCTTTAGATCCAATACAATTTCCAGCTGTAATTTGGTTTTATGTCACTCAATACTTCAAAAAATATAATTTTCTTCAAAATGATCTCACCTTTTAAGATTTGTTGTAATCTTTCATGGGCTGTATAGAGAAGATTTGATACATAGATTTTACCTTTCCAAATGTTATTTTAGTAACTTTTATAGTGTAGTCTCAGAGTCTTGGATTTTATTTGTATATTAACAAAATTACCAAATGATGAAAACCCTATTTTCTCATTTTCTATTTCCTGGTTTGTTTTCTATCAATCTGTCTATGTCCCATCTATCTATCAATTATATATCAATTATACACATATCAATATTGCAATCTGTCAATAGTCTTCTTTCAATCATCAATTTTATTAATTATGTGCCATCTATTTTCTATCATCCTTTTGCATATCATCTATTATCTATTTATTGTCTATTTACACATTCATCAATCTATTTATATATTTTCTATTATTCAACAATTTATACCATCACCTATCTTATTATTTTCTATTCTCTATGTATGTATGTATGTATGTATGTATGTATGTATGTATGTATGCTGTATGTATGTATGTATGTATGTATGTATGTATGTATCTAGTATCTATCTATCTATGTATCTATGTATCTATCTGTCTATCTACCTATCACTTATTAATCTATCATCTATCTATCATCTACTTATTGATCATCTATCTATCAATTATTATTTATCATATATTTCTTTGTCCATCCAACTACCATTTATCAATCTAGATATCTATTATTTATCAATCAGTGGATTATTTATTATCTATTTATTTATTTATTTATTTATTTAGTTTTTTGAGACAGGGTTTCTCTGTGTAGCCCTGGCTATCCTGGAACTCACTCTGTAGACCAGGCTGGCCTCGAACTCAGAAATCTGCCTGCCTCTGCCTCCCAAGTGCTGGGATTAAAGGTGTGAACCACCACTGCCCAGCTACTTATTTATTTATTATTAAAACTATTAGTAAAATCAAGAATGAAATCTAGAATAATGGAACTGAAATCTAGAATAACAAAATGCTGTCATGTGATGGTTAAGACAGCAAAGTGTTAGAGGTTTATTAGTAAAAGTAGCAACTTGAGTTGTATAACTACTTAGTTCCCCCTTTAAAAATTTCTTCTATGTGTATGTGTACATGATAAGAATGTATGTATTCACATTTGTGTTGTGCATGTGTATGTGTGTGGAAGCTTGAGATTGATATCTAGTGTCTTCCTCTGTCACTTTCATCTTACTGAGGCAGGATCTTTCAATTGAACCCAGAGCTCATAAATGCTTCCATTCTGGCTGGCCACCTTACTTGGTCAACCCTGTCTTTGTTTTCCAGAGTGCTAGAACTACAGACAAACCATCAAGCCCAATCATCTTTTTTTTGTGGGTTCTAGAGATCAGAACTTTTATTTTCTCACAGTTGTGGGGCACCCAAACCACTGAATCATCTCTATAGCCATCACCGGCCTTTTAGATACAGATTTTTTTCTATGTAGCCCTTGCCGATCTGGAACTCACTTAGAGCAAGCTGACCTTGAACTTTCAGTAATCCTTCTGTCTCTACCTCCTGAGTGCAAGAATTCTAGGCATGCATCATCAGGCACAGTAGAAATTTATAATAATTTATCTTGAGCTGTTCCTTAGGGTGGTGATTAATCGCATAGCAGAGCCAGGCTAATGGCAACCTTATTTTATGATAATAAATAGGACTTATTCAGCTTTCTATTTATTATAGAAAAATGGAAATATGACATTTATTCAACGTATACAAAATTATGTCAAAATATAAAGTTAAAAAGAATGAGGTAGAAATCCAGCCATAGTTTATTGCTCTTAAACTCAAAAAGACAGATGTTGGCAAGCTCCCAGCTTCTCCACTGTGTCTATTAATCTGTGAAAAGCAAGGAACACTCTCAGGACTCAAAACCCAGCATCATGGTTAATGATAGTGGAAATAAATAGTGTGGTTGAGGAAAAGAATTAAAGAGTCTCTGATGCAGGTCATGAACACACAAGGTCTACCTTTTCTGCCTTTTTCTTTGCTATCGAGTTTGAAAGAGCAGCAAATGTCACTCCCAACATGCCTGGGTATAGTCTGAAGGCTGACTCATGTTCCTCAGGGGGTTATAATTATAATATCCATTGCTATACAATATGACAAAAAAGGAGACAGATGAAATCTGACTTGCAGATTTCTCTCTCAACCTTGTGTTTATCCATCTAATCTAACGATAAAAATGTGTTGCCATTTGTAATTACATGGTACTGGACTGTTGGTGCAGGATCCTTTCTATCCCAACTCTTCCCTGTTTATTCTCCAGTTCATTGAAGTGTACATGTAACATAGAAACTTTTATCGTTCTCACTATTTCCATATGGAGATAGTGAGAACTATGGAAATAGTGAGAACAATATATTTATATCTATCATAGATTTATATCTATGAGTCTGAACTATGAGAAATAATCTTCAGGGGAAAACGAATAGTGGAATACCCTTCTTATACATCCAGGACTTAGAAGAAGAGTGATGAGCAACTGTCTCACAGTGCCACCAGAAGATTGCAGACTCCTGGGAAGGTGCAGGATGTAGTATCTATTTCTAATCTAGCCTGAGATGGAAAGACATTCATTAATTTAGTTATCATCAAATCTTGAGATACATGCAGTAAAATATCCAATGCTAGCAAGAATCAACAGCTTAGAGGTTAATAGGAGAAAGACTCTCTCATGAATAATTGCAAAAGTTATAAAGAAATAGCTGTGTAACAAATGGCCTTTCTATATAAGTATGCATTAGGTGTACAAATTTCAAGATGTTTAAACTCTCTGGAGGAGTGCTTTCAAAAATAAAGCACTTATTGTTTATTTTCTGGTGATTTTGCTAGATAACCTTACACATTATAATTGTACATTGAAGATTATAGATAATACATGCTACAAGCATATATAATAAGGAATCTGAGAGATTGTTTAGACTTTTTTCAAATATCAAATGCCTGAACATAACCTTGGATAAGTGTTACATGGCTGCCAATTTGTACTGAGTCAATTATCAAAGAAGAGTAAGTTAGCAGAAGATAGGTGTGAAGGAACCAGTTTCTGTTTGTCTCCCTGTATCCCTTATAAAGATATTCTTTTATTTGGAGCCAGTTCATCATGAAAACCAGTCCCCAGTTTCAGACAATGAAACAGTAGTTGTGGACCTTTATTTCCTAGTTGTTCTGTTCAACATGTGATTTGAGGCTTACTCTAAAGATGAGAGTAATGACTATTATTAAAGATTTCTAGAATCTTCCCCATGGTGAAAACAACAGGAATGTAACTGATAATTGACTCCATCAGTCTTTGGCATTAATTATTGTGATTTCCTTATGGTACATTTACTATAATTCTCTAATCAAATACTTTACCTTAAAATATTCAAGAATATTTTGATTTTGTAATTAAAAGAAGAGCAAGGAAGACAAACTATATTTTCTTTTTTATTTTTAATACCTACTTATGGCAGAGTTAATAAATATGTTAATTGTATATGAAAATACATCGGAAATGAAAAAATACTTGAGATCCTCAAGGATATTTATCCAGTAGATTAACTTGTCTATTGCCTTAAAAACGATAGTTCATTTTCAGGATAAGCAATATTCCAAGCTAGTTTGTGTGACCACCTGAAAGCCACAATAAGACGGGACTTCAGGAAAAGTATTCATGTGAAATTCTAAGACATTTAATATCCTTTCAGTATTTTGAGCCATTCTAACAGGATCAGACATCAATGAGAACAGCCTAGTACTAAGATCCATAGTCATCCTTTGTATGTCCAAGCTCAGGTGCTGGTCTGCTAAGGTAGTCCACTTGTTATTAAGCTGTTATTAAAATACAGACGTTAATCAAATTATGCAATCTGGGCAGGAGTTGTTTAAATCTCTCAGTTAACCATTCATCCTCCTTATCTAGTTGTTTTGCTTTTTGTTATATTGCATATATTGCTTCCTAACTTCTAGCACCTTCATCCCATGCATCCACAGAGTACCCTATGAGTAACTAAACTCACACCCAGTCATACCCAGTCAGCAAGAAAGAAGAGAACACACAGGAAGGCTGGTGAGATGGCTCAGCAATCAAGCTTAAGCTCTATAGTTGCATAGGGCTGTGGTTCTGTTCTCATCCCCTACAGCAAGTGGTTCACTTCCTAAAACTACAGCTCCAGGGGAATCTGATGCCCTCTTCTAGCCTATATGTGTACCTGTGTGTGCGCGCACACACACACACAAACACACACCAAAAATAATAAAAATAAATATTAAAAAAGAGTATGTGCAGAACATAAGGGAAATGCATATTATTTATAAATGTAATCATTTGTTTTGATTACATCAGTTTCCCCCTTCAATCATTCTGACACCCTGCCACTCCCTCTTAAATTGATGGCCTCTTTTTCTTTATTATTATTTCACATATTTGCATAAATATCTATAACATTTGAATCTGATTTTGTTGCTTGATTATTATTCAGCCATTATTATTTTTATTATTATTTACTTTATTATTTTCATTAGATTAAAAAATACAAGAACTCATTTACTTTTTTATTATGTTGAACAATTACTAATATATAAGCAAAGTACAATGTTTTTCCAACATCACAAGATGTTTTCTTAACTTAGACTGTCTTTAGTTATAATTATCTATATTCTGAGTCTCACAATACAAATTTTTGATTATATCTCTTTTTCTTTCCTTCTTTAAAATTTTACAGATAAAACATTGAGGAAATTCACCACCAATGACACACATAATGGAAACAAATGACTTGACTTATCCTTTTTTGTGGAGCTCTTAGGAGAACTCTCTCTTCCTATTGGGAGAAAAATACATAACTCCTTTTATTGAGAACCGCCATGAATAACTGTTAGGATGGTGAATAATGGTGAGTTCTCTGGGAGTTGTCATTTCATCAGAGAGCATGCAGGCAGGTGCTCCTTCTGCATGTGTATACTTCAAACACACTGAAAGTGTAGAGTCACGCTAAGAGCCCTTATGGCTGAATGAAAGGCACAAGTAGAGATGAAAAGGCTGTAAACACGGTAAGAATTATAGTGCAGCTGGTTCTCGTACAAACTATTTGGATGGCGTACATTTAAAGGATCCAAGTAGGAACAAAAACATTGTTTGTTCAAAACATACCCAGCCCCGAGAAATTGCAGAACTTCAAAATAAGGCACAGACTTTCCACTGTGGTAACAAATACTACTTTACAAAAACAAAAACAAAACAAAACAAACAACAACAACAAAGCAAGCTTCACTGTGGCTTCTGTTCCACATTAGTTCATCTTGTCCACAACAAAGTGTTTCTTGCAAATATTTCAGGTGACACTTTCTCCCACTGCTTCATAAATCAGTTTTTGCTTTCGTTTATGAAAAGATAATTTTTAGTTGAAGCCAAAGGAGGCATTTCTTTTTCTTTAATATTGAGGCTAAAATACCAAAAAGCAAACACAAAATAAACAAAGCTTGGGCTGTCATGTAGGTTCAAGCCATCAAGCCTTTCAGCACAAGTGGTAGGACCTGAGTTCAGTCTCTAGCATCTATAGACTAAGCCAGTCATGGTGTTGTGTGGTGTGCTTAAAATCCCCGCATTGGAGAAACAGAGATCCTTGAGGCTTGGTGGCAGCCAGTCTAGCCAAATTTGTTCAGCATAAGACCCTGTCTTAGTGGGGGGAAAAAAGGGTGATGAATTTGAAGGAGAGTTTAGAGGGCTCTGTAGGAAGAAAGAGAAGAGATAAATTCTACAATTATAGTCTCAAAACAAAAATATGGTGGAGAGAGACTAAGGAAGATACCAGTTGACTTCAGGCCTCTCCATGCATATGCATAGATGTCCACACATACATACGCACACACATGTGCACACTCCACACCCCATACATTTTGTTCTAAATTAGGGCGTCTACATCTTAGCACTGTTGGCCTTTGGGTTAGTTAATTCTCCACTGTGGGGTCTGTCCTGTGCTCTTTAGGACATTTAGCAACATTTCACTCTCTACCCCTTAGAATGCCAAAAGCACCTTCCCACCAGGTAGTGACCAAAACACAGATATTGCCAGAAGGCCCCTGAGGACAAAAGTGTTCACTGTTGAGAATCGTTGCTCTTGATTCTGGCCCCATGGCTAATGTTAAGATTATAGGAAAGACAGTGAAATCGTAAAAGGATTCATAGCACTAAATGAAGGCTATTATGTAGGGAAATAGAGATTTCTGCCGAATTAAATGTTCTCACCTTTGAGAAATCTAAAGAGAAACAATAGCTTTAAAAATATTAAAGTTCACAACTCCATTGGCAACAAAATGCTTCTGTATGAATTACTTAAGCTAGAGGCATCTGGCACTCAATAGAATAATAGCTATAATTCACACTGTGTATATATATTTTAACACATCCTATTGTATATGATAAATATATGCAATTTTATCTGTCGGTTTAAAAATCCATTAGCATGCTGCCTTCGAAGCTGGGCCATCATCTTTTATTCATGGGATAATTGCTTAGTTGACGTGTTTTACCTGGTGCTTCTAACTGGTAATGCATTGTAAAAAGCTTTCGCTTGCTATTAAATGTATAATGGACATCTTTTCAGTTTCCTTTTTACACAAAGAAGACTAGCATGGATTCCAAGATGTAAGACTGGAGTTCCTTTTTTTACATAATAAATGTGCCAGTATTACCTGTTGGTGTAAGTATACTTAGTCTGAATAGGACATCACCTGGCGTTGTGTCAAGGGCTACAATTTTTGGAACAAGACAAAGGAGGGTTTCTCTTCCTTTGAGAAAATGCCACAGGTGTGTACCTCAAGCACATATTTTTAAATACCCATTGATTCAGGATTTATTTCTATTAAGCTCTGTAGTGCAGTCAGCATCAATGTGCTATCTGTGCTCAAATTATTTACATCATAGCAAACAAGAGAAAGGAGTAACTTTCCAAGAGGCCAGAGAACAATGCATAACAAAGGCAGGGGAACTGTTGAGAACTTATCTGCAAAGAATCCTTTAAAAAGTATTCATTTTGTGTATTGCCTACATGGATATCTGTGCACCACATGTGCATGTAATGCCAACAGAGAACAGAAGAGAACATGAGATACCCTGGAATTGGGTTACAGATGTTTGTGAGCATCATGTGGCTGCTAGAAATCCAAGTCTCTGGAGAAGAATAAATGTTCTTAACCACTGAGCATTTACTGTTACGTTAAAAGACAAATAAACTTCTGTAATGGCCCCCCAATCACACAATCAGATGTGTGTCAGGCTACCCACTTCTTGCCTCTATAAATACCTGCTTAAAATTAGATTTGGAGCTGTATCCTCCCATTATACTGTGCCAGGGATGGCAATGTGGCCCAAGCTTGGGCTTGTAAATAAAGATCCCAGTGAGATTGTGTCAGAGCCTGTGACTTGGTGGTTTTTGGGGGCTTGCCAACAGGCATAACAGAGTGCACTCATTGTCACAAGGGGAATGTATCCATGCAATGTCCATTTATTCAATCTCAAATTTTATGATCAGAACAGGTACATTTTGTAATCATTAGAATGTCCTTACTCTTGATTGATTCTGTGATTGGAATTATGACAGTTTTAGTGATAAAATACTATATTGAAATCTAAAATGACCACTCATACCCTCCATTGTATACACCACTAACTCATTTCATCAAGTACATCACCATATTTAGAAGAAAATGTTAGAAATTTGAGCCTTGAACACAAAGGGGATACAGGGTGGTAACTCTACTTTCAAGCTATATTTAATAAGTTCACCTTTTCTAGCTCTAGAGAAAGAAGATAAAGCCATAAAATGACACCGGACTATTGAGAACAAAAGCTAGCACTAGTTTCAGATGCTGTATCTAATGTGGGAATTACTTTGGGGAATATTAATACAGCTTAATATGCACTGTATGTAGCCACTGATGCAGTGGATTAGCTGTCATTGATCTTTCAACATAGAGAACAACACATCACTGTGTTTTGTACTTCCATCACAAGGAAGCACATATTTTAGCAGAACTACACATGGACTAAACATGGGCCGTGGAAGTAGCCTACTTCACACATGGGGATCTTGCTCTGAGTCATATATAAGGTTACATGGAAGGTTGCTCATTCTGAGTAGATTCTGCAGGAAGAAATGTTTCTGTATTAGTTGAGGTTATAGTAACAGCTAACTTGTAATCACTGGTTTTGCATGTCAACGTGACATAAGCTAGTGTCATCAGAGAGGATGGAACTTCCGTGGAGGAAATACCTCCATGAGATCCAGCTGTAAGGCATTTTCTCAGTTAGTGATCGATGTGGGAAAACCCCATCCCATTGTAGATGGTGCTATCCCTGGGATAGTGGTTTTGGGTTCTATAAGGAAGGAAGCTGAGCAAAGCCATGGGAACCAGGCCAGTAAGTAGCACTCCTCCATGCCCTCTGCATCAGCTCCTGCCTCCAGATTCCATCCCTGCTTGAGTTCCTGTCCTGACCACCAGTGATGGACTATGATCTGGAAGTGGAAGCTGAATAAATCCAAATCCTTTCCTTCCCAACTTGGATTTTGGTGACGGTATTTTTGTCACAACAATATAAATGCTAACTAAAACATCCCTAAAGTTTAGATTTCAACATAGTTGGAGCAATGGTATTATATCTACAGAATCATAGATTGAAAATGGTGATTTATTTTGTTTTTTAATTTTGTTTACTTTTTATTTCAGTGTTTCAAGGATGTATAGATACATACTGGTATGTTGTATTGAAATACCTTTCTTTTTTATTGGATATTTTATTTATTTACATTTCAGATGTCATCCCCTTCCCCCATTTCTCCTTCCTAGAGCCTTCATTCCATCCCCCTCAGACTTTTTGCTTTTATACTATTTAATTACATGCATGTACTAAGGTCACTTCTAGGTTGAGGATCTAGCAATATAATAGATGCAAATAGTCAAGGAACAAGCAAGACAATAAACACAAACAGTCAGTCAAAGAACAAGCAAGGTGTTAAACCCATTACATGAACACTCCCATGATCAATGTTTCTAAGGGCTTATCAGGATGACCACTGTATCTGATCTACTTCCTAGCTCAAAGTCATTTGCATGCATGAAGCCTACTTCCTTGTTCTATCCTAAAATTTAGATTTCTGTCTGAAATTACTTCTTTGTTCTAGCCTAATATTTAGATCCTTGCCTGAAATTACTTCTTTGTTTTAGCCTAAGATTTAGATTCCTACCTGAAATATTTCTTTGTTCTAGCCTAATGTCAGATTCCTGTCTGAAGCCTGCTTCCTTGTCCTTGGCCAAAGTCATATTCTTGCCAAGCAGCCCATTTCTTTGTCCTTGGCCCATGCCAGATTCTTACTAAGCAGCCCCAAAGGCTCTCTGCCACTCCCCCTTTTAAATTTCATTAACAAGATTGAGCCTGTCTTAGGTAATTCTGACAAGAATGCCTTCCTTACCCATCATGGAATACACATTATCCAAAGCAGTGAATTTCTGTCTTAGGTTGGTAAGGCTCAGTGCAGAATCTTACCTGTCCTTGGCTTGCCAACCTGTTAATTGAATAACCCTGTCTGAGGGTCCATTTTTAGATTCAAGCCATATATTTTGGCTGCCAACATGTTGATGTTGTTAGAGACAAGCTTTAACATGATGGACAGGAATAAAAGTATTCCCAGGACAAAAGAGGAATAGCATGATCAAGCTTTATATGCCATTCTTGAAGCTTGACCAAAATAGAAATACTGACCTCAGGCCATGGGAAATTTTATCTGCAGTATCTACCACATCAACACTCAGCAGAGCAGCATTGTTGAAATTTATAAGCTCATTATGTAACATTAAAACATCCAGAGATGTGTTAGAATTATGCCAAATACACTGTGTCTTTAAACTTCTTCCTAATTATAATGATTACCACTGTAAATTTTAGAACTAACACGAATCCAATGGAATTTGGCATGACACTTGAGATGGCTCCTTATCCTTAAATGCCAAACCTCCTCCCAATAATTTGAATAGGATAAGGATCATCAATCCATTCTTCCAAATGCCTATTTAAATGTTCTTGCATATTCAACACATTAGTAACATTTTTTGCTAAATGATTAACAAAAGTAGCTGTCTTAACTTCTTATGTCACAGCAATTGTAGAAGAAGCAGTGGTTCTAGCAATTAATGTTGCTAAAGCTGTTATATCAGCAATAATCAAGACCCTCTTGCTTCTGCTTAAAGACTGACTCATTTCTTCCAGTACTTGCAAGCTATTTTTAGAATACCAATTTTGTGATATTCAGGGCAGTAAAACAAAAGCTCGTTGATAGACCTTCATAACTGACATACTGGATTTCAAAACACAAACACAATTAGAAGGTGTACAATCAATGAAGCTTACATTAAATATTGTAGAAGAAACAAAAGTAATTTTAACTTAACACATGTGCTAACACCTGTTTGAAATCCAGATCTTGCCCCAACTTTATCTCTTGCTAATATTACATCATAGATAATGGCAGCTAATTTCCATATATGTCTCTGAAAATGTTCAGAACCAGCCTTCCAAATGAAGACTGTTATTTCCAATATTGGATTGATTTCTAGACTAGTCCATGATTGTGTCTGAATATCTGGTGACATTTAAGAAAAATACAAGAGTCATTATAACTTCTCTTTTTGATTCTCTGTTCCACAAGGTCTAAAAACTTGAGGCAACACAGCTTGTCCCATCAGGGGTATAGGTAAGCAGTGGTCGGTCTAGAACATATGTCCAATGCATCTTCCCAGTCACCATTGTCAGAGCACTCAGCAATCTCACAGGTCAGCATCATTCTTTGTCCTGGCCTCAGCATGTCTCACCCATAGCTCTGGCAGCCACCATGCTCCTTCAGCATCCTGCAGAAAAAAAAAAAAGCTTGCCCTCTTCCCCATATTTAATATCTGTTTGGGATCATGTCTTATGCCAGTAAGTGGATCCTTTCGTTTCACCTATGCATAAGTATGCCTAGTTATAGAATGCCATAGATACTCAGGAGAAAGCTCCTTGGCATTCAAATTTTTTTTTAAAAAATTAAAATAAAAAGTACATGATTTAAATAAATTTGTGGTGTACAGTGATATATCTCCCTTTTTTTTTTTTTATTTTATAAAGATACTGTTTTAAAGTTGCATGGTCCTGTTCCACATCTCTTGTCCTTGAGAATGATAAGGAATCCCTGTAATATGGGTAATGTTAAGTTGCTGCTAAAATATCTCAAATGTTTGGCTGTGATAGCCAGCTCCATTATCTGTTTTTTGTTTGTTTGTTTTTTCGTTTTTTTTTTTTTTATTATTATTGGATACTTATTTACCAACATTTCAGGTGTTATCACCTTTTCTCATCCTCCACCTCAGAAACACCTTAAACCACCCTCACTCCTATTATTTCTATGAGGGTGTGTCCTCACCCATCCACACACTTCCACCTCCCCACCCTCAAATTCCCCTGCTCTGGGGTGGCCAGCCTTCAAGGGACCAAGGTCCTCCTTTCCCACTGATGCCTGACAAGGCCATCCTCTACATATACAGCTAGAGACATGGGTCCATCCACATGTGTTCCCAGGCTATCTGTTTAGACCATGAAAGCTCTGGTTGATTGGTATTGTTGCTCACCCCATTCTCCCCTCCCCCACAACCCTTTCAACTCCTTTCTGATTTATTTATTGTTTCTACTGCCATTTTTATGTCCTGAATAGTTTTTTTCAACTCCACCAGTTTGGTTGTGTTTTCTTGTAATTCTTTAAGGGATTTTGTGTTTCCTCTTTAAGGACTTGCACCTGTTTCCATGTGTTCTTCCGTTTTTCTTTGAGGGAGTTATTTATGTCCTTCTTAAAGTCTTTTATTATCATCATGAAAAGTGATTTTAAATCTGATTCTTGCTTTTCCTGTGTCATGGGGTGTTCAGGACTTGCTATGGTGGGAGAACTAAGTTCTGATCATGCTAAGTAGCCTTGGTTTCTGTTGCTTATGTTCTTGCACTTGCCTTTGGCCATCTGGTTATTTCTAGTGCTACCTTCACTCACTGTCTCTGACTGGAGCCTGTCTGTCCTGTTATCTTGGTTAGGTCAGAACTCCTCAGATTTCAGCTGTCTCTGTGATTCTTTGATCCTGAGACCCTGGTTGTGATGGCTCCTGGGAGTGAGGCTGCTTCTGGGCTCCTGAAATCCTGGTGTGCTCAAGCTCCTGAGCTCCCGTGATCCTATTATTCCGTGTTCCTATGTGTTAGAGCTCCTGAGAGTTCAGCCTCTTCCAGGTTTTGGAGGATTGGGTGCAGGGCTGAAGCCTTAGGGCTGCTATATGATCAGGCACAGAGTGGAAGGGTCCTGTACCACTGACCATGAGGGAGTTCCTGGGTCCCCATGGGCCCTAATTTACTCTCTGTTTGGGGGTGTATGTGGCCTACTCACCTATACTCCTGGGTGTGTTAGAATTCCTGGGAGTCCAGCCTCCTCTGGGTTTTGGGGGGTTGGGTGCAGAACTGAAGCCTTAGGGCTGTTCTAGGTGCAGGTGCAGACAGGAAGGGTCCTGTGTCACTGGCCTTGAGGGGAGTTCCTGGGTCCCTGCGGCTCCCAAATTACTCCTTGTGTGGGGTGGGATGGCCACATGGATCTAGCAACAGCCAGAAATAAAACAGAAGTACTAAATCTGGGAGTGAATATAAATGCAGTTGAAATGAACATAAATTCTGAGCATGTAGTTAAGATTTTTGTGTTATTTTCTTTCTTTTTGGGGGGGTTGGGGCTTAGTTCATATGTACCACTACAGAGAAGAATAAGATCACTGATGGACAACTGACTTTTAAAAAGCCTAAATATAGTCTGTAGCTAGGTTGGCTTGCTTTGTGGGTGTAAATTAAAAAGTATTATGACACTTACACCTCAGACATGCTTGAGTAACCTCTGAAGGACAACACTGAGGGAAAATCTTGCAAATGGAGACTACTGCTCTTCTACTTATACAGGAACTCATTGGATACATGACTTAAAAATGATGGTTGTCTGCTTAGTTGAATTTCTATGGGGGAAGGGGAAGGCTGCACATATTCTACAATGCTCATGTGGAGATCAGAGAATAACTTTCATAGTTAGCTCTCTTCCACTGTTTAGGTTCTTGGAGTCAAGCTCAGACTGTTTGTCTGGGTGTCAAGCTCTTTTACACACTGGCCAGCCCATCTCATTCACCCCAACAGTTGTTTAGCAGGCTGGTAATGGCAAAGGGGGAAGGTTGGAGGCATGGGAGTCTAGAATATATGGAGAATACATGGACAGACTGATAGTAGTAAGCACAGTGGTGAAGATACTTGTGTTGTACGCTAACACCCATCAGACTGCAGAGTGTCTGTGACTGAAGAAACATTAAGAGCAATGTAGACAGAATAGCTCATCTGTTTGACTTTAGTGACATTGGTTATTGGTTATTGGTTATAGTAGCCCTGGCCAATGAGTCCAAGAACTGAATACCAATGGTAGCACAAAGAAGAGGGGAAAGGAGGGCGGAAAGGGGTGAGGTATGTGTGCAGTCACTAATTATATGTGTCTAGCTACTCTCAGTGCCAAAAAGTCCAACTTGACCTACAAAGACAACCAAATGCTGAAATGCTTGACTTTCAAAAGAGCCCAAAGCCACATTTTTGAACTTATTTTGCCTTAATGAGCACTAACTTGTTTTTGATGGACATTTGTCG
This sequence comes from Arvicanthis niloticus, assembly GCF_011762505.2. NCBI lineage: Eukaryota > Metazoa > Chordata > Mammalia > Rodentia > Muridae > Arvicanthis > Arvicanthis niloticus. Next base: position 56,051,064 of record NC_047673.1, read on the forward strand.
TGTATTCAGCTATCGGGCTGATTGTCTTTCTTACTCTCAAGGCATCAGTCATGCCTACAAGAGTTTGATCCAGTGGTGATATTCCACATAACAATATTTCCAGAACCTTATTTTACAACAAAGTAGGAGCAGCCATGAACACAGGACTAACAGATCAGATATGCCCACATACAGTATTACCCAGAGCCAGACAAAGGAGTAGAAGAGGGAACAGGGAAAGACTGTTCATCAGGTTGGTGTTACCATGACCAATAACCCAGGTTTTTCATGCTTCTTTGATCATACATGCTCTATGATCTGACAGGTGTTGGCATGGGCAACAAACTCAGAAAACATTACTCAATAAAAGGATAAAGTACTATCCTATAGGATCCAGGATAGGTGACAATCAAAGATACCTATCTGGAGGTGTATTTTAAGTAGTTCCGAATACTTGGGTATGGGAACTAAGGCATATAATTAAGCACTGGCCCATCCATCATGGGTGGTGTGGGTTGCTCTCCTTGCCAAAGCACCAGTAGATAGAAGGAATATTCAGCTTCATAGCAAAAATCATTGACCTATATTATGAGGAGAGAGTTAGGGGTAATTACACCATGGAGCAAGGAAACATTTATTTGGTACCTGGAAATGCCCCTGAGTGGTTCTTTATACTCCCTTACCTGATGGCTTTCATGGTAAACGGACATCTATAAAGTGAGAAAAGATTCCCAGCAAGAGGCTGAGAGGCCGTGAGAGGAGGACACAAATCATCAGATAAGGCACTGCGTTTATTAGTGGCTCCAACTGAAGGTAAGCAGAATGTGGAGCAGGCAGCAGGGTGGGACATGGCATGTGTCACTCCTGAGACCAGTCATGTGTCAGCTATCACTCACCACACAGATTACCAGAACCCCAGAGGCTGCAGGGCTGCACTCTTGACCATCAGTGCCCATACATAACTAAGCACCTGCTTTTTCCAGAAGTAGCAGAGATGCTTGCCTGGGGTCCTCACATTCACCTATGGGCTGTGACCTCAGGCAGCAAGTATGTAACAGTAGGAATTCTACTGTTAGAAACTAGGCAACTGCTTGGATTAAACTTTTCAGCCAAGACCTGTCACAGAGCTTCATTAGTGATTGGTGAAGCGCTGACCCCCCTTGCTCTTTTTGCTCGATTTATTTTTGCAATGTCCTATTTATTTTTAACCGTTCCAGTTTGCTGACCCAGCAACATATCCTATCCCACAACGCACACCTGTCCCCCAACTTATGTAAGTGTACTTTCTATTTTATGTATGTGTTTTTCTTTTGAATTTCAAGATATTTGAAAAAAAATACACAGGATAATAAAAATCTATTACATTCAGTACAGATTATATGAACTCACTGTAAATGATGGCATAGGCAGAGAAAAGTAGGAGGATTGCTTATTATTCTCTTTAAAATTCATAAAACTAGAATAGTACATTTAATCACCTATGCTTTACTCTAATGTCAGAAAATTATATTTTTATAGTATTATGATTCTAAGTAAACACATTTTTCCTGCTAGCCAAGTCTAAAAGCCAGTTTCAGGATCCGAAGAAGCAAAGGTTTATTATTTTCAAAGCACACGGATATATATGACTTTGTTCTCTACTTAAACCTTGTCTGAAGGCATCACTTACATGCCAGTCTGATGTTCTTTTAAGCATCCTTGAAGCAAGCTGATGCTCATATCTTCACTTCAGTACTAATATATTGGGATAAGGTGAAGGCAGCTGGGCCATGTTTTAAGTTAAAACAAAACCTCACTTAGCACATTAAGGTGCCAATATATAAACATATTTATGGAGGCATAGAGGGAAAGCTCAGAACATTGGAAATGACTGTTTAAAAAAAGTTAAACAAATAGGAAATGTGGGGAACAGAATGGGGATAGAGAGATAGCTCTTTATTTGAGCTATTGGAAGTTTTACATGTTTGTTTGTTTGTTTGTGTATGTGTGTGTGTGTTTGATTTAAAAACTAAATTCTTGGGCCATCATGATGCTACAGTAGTTAAGACTACGTGTTTCTCAGGTAGGAGACTCAGGTTCAGTTCCCAGCACCCATACTCATACTGTTTGTAACTCTAGTTCTAGGGAATTCCTTGGCCTCCATAGGCACCTGTACACACGTGGTACACATGCATACACTCAGGTAGATGCAAACGTATAAAATAAAAATCCAAATGTAAAAAGACAATTGATTTGATATTATGTATTCAATGCTCATAAAAATAGCTTGATATCTATAGATCAGACAGTAGTCAGAATAATTTTCAAACTCAAAAAAAGCATAAATAATTTATATATTTGTGGTTTTTGCATTCCTTCTGTTGGTAGCAATTTTTGTTGTTTTATACATTATTGAATTCTGTAACTAAGGTTCAGGAGACTTTTCTCCCTAGCATCTCACTTTTAAATTCCAGTTCAATTCCTGTGCATGTCAGAACCTTTCTGATTCTCTAGGGTTTATTTTGTCTTGTATTAAAGATAGTCATATGGAAGATGAGGACTTAGAATTTGCAACTCAGAAATAAAATCTGTCTTTAAATTGTAGAATTCACACCCAGAAAGACTAATTTATTCCTTTGAGATGTTGGCGCTAAATCAAAATACTTGCTCTAGACATTTTTGGTGGTGAAGAGGGAGTTGAGAGGAAGTTTAATCAGAACCTGGATGTATGAAAAAGTCATATGGAGTCTTACTATTTTGTAAGCAAACTAAAACAGTATAATTCAAAAAAACCGAGAGAGATTGAGGGCTGGAAATAAGAGTACATACTGCTCTTGCAGAGGACCCAAGTTCAATTCTTTGTATCAGTCCTGAGTCATTCACAATTGTCTAGAAATTCCAACTCCAGGGAGTGTGATGCCCTTGGTCTGGTCTTCATGGATATTGCACTCAACATGGCATGCATTGATACAAGCACATACATACCTACAAGTAGAAACAATCTTTCGAAGAGAGTCTGAAGGGAGGTACCCGGAGTAGGTAGATAATGCTCTTTACAAACATCGTCGGTTATTAATAGAAATCTCAGTGCCTGATGTGCTATACTTCCTTATGTAGTTGGTCGGGGAGGCTCCAGAGCCCTCTAGAAATAATAGATTCTTGACACCTCTCATGCTTTCCCATCAGAACTCAATGGCAAGACTCCTTTGCTAAAGACATGACGTATTTTGGTTGAAGGACTTAGATAAGTCAAGCTGGGACGAAACTGAAGTTTCCTCTCAGCTTGTTAGCTTTTGTAGTCCCTGAAAGTGCTACTCAGGAGAGACTCAGGAGAGACAATGAGGAAAGCCATCAGCAGTCTCGCTAAACAAAACCAGCCTGCCAGGCAAGACATGCGGGTGTGTGTGTGTGTGTGTGTGTGTGTGTGTGTGTGTGTGTGCAAGAGAGGTGTGGCAGCTGTGGGGGCACTTTCTGGCTGTGCTTCAGTCCACTCTAGTTCAAGATTCCATAGGAGGGATACTGCAAACCTGATCAGAAGACCATGGATGGAGACGTACTGGATCCCAGGTGGGAATGGATTCTAAAGCTTTAGGACACAGTTTGTTCACGTTTCCCAGCGTCTCTTTGGCCTCCCTGATCTCTGTGGATTTTGTTTATACAAATCACTTCTATTTTCTTCGAATTCCTTGTTTGTGTTTAGCAGCATTTTATTCGCTAAAGTGTAACCATCTGCATTTCTTGAAACTTCTGTCCTTCTTTGTTCCCATTTAAGTCATCCCGAGTCCATGTTATTTTCTGTGAACCAAATTTTCATATTTTACAACACTTGTAAAGAGTCATTTTATAGCAGCCAAAAATCTTACCACCATAAAAATAGCATGTTCTTAAATCTTATGATATATTTTAAAAAATATTTTTAGTGAAGAAAATGTAACTATTTGCTTTATAAAATGACTTAGGGTTTTATATTAATAATCTGTCAGTGTTATTAGCCAATTGTTGGCAGAGTAGGTGAGAAATACTTATGATTGTCATGCTTCTTTGTGCTTAATATCTAATAAATATGTAAATCTAATTGAAATAATCATTAATTTTTGTTTATAGCATCACAATTTGCTGAACAAAATATCTTAAATATAGTGCAAATAATTTAGTTTACTGCAGTATGAAGCATGCTTTGCTGTTTTAGTTTTTTTTTTTTTTTTTTTTTTTGTCGAAGTGCTGATGATTGGACTCAAGGACTCATATATACAAAATAAGATCCCTAAGTTCAGCGAATCGCCGGTGGCTGGGCCCTTAAGGCGCCCGCCCGCAGAGGGCGCGCACGTGTTTGAATCCCGTGCTCCCGCTCCCGTGTCTTGTGGGGAAAAAAAAATCTCTAAATTCTCAGACACTGAATTGCAGTCCCAGTGCCAACAGTATGTACATGGAACAAAACTCACTGGAGGTGGAGAATAGGGAACTGGAGGTCCAACATTTTATTATATTTCAGTGTTTAATTCAAGGCAATCTGTACTATTCTCTGTCACATGTGTCACTCAATTTACATGCTCTGCAATGCCTTATTTTAGTCAAAAGCCAGTCATGGTGGGATATTACAAAGTTGTGGAGTCACAGAGCTATGCATGTAACAGAGCCATGCAGGTAACAGAGCCATGCATGTAACGCTATAATTCTGTCTTGATTTTGTGCTTTTCTAGTTTCTTTCAGTGAGCTCCTCTTCTCTGTATTGACATAGCAATGAAGAAAAGCAGTGACTTGTGGACTGAGAGCTGGATACATCAACATGGCTCTCCGTGACATACTTCTTGTCTTCTGCATCCATAACAACGCAATCCTTTCCCCTGTGATGAGATGCTTGTGCCAGCATTTAGGCAAAACTGTTACCATCTTCACAGTGGAAACCGAATTGTGATGATGGTTGTGTATGTTTCATTCTTTTTAGAAAGCAGTGAAATCTAGTGATTGATTTCCAGGAAGTTATGTAAGCTACTTCTCTCTCACAATTCACCAAGTGCAAATGTGCTTGTCAACCACAGTGTCTGCTTCCCTCCTCGCTTTTTTTTTCCTCCTGAAACTTAATTCTCTATGGCATCATGTTTTCATGTTAAACTACATGATATGGGCACTTAAAATTTTTCTAGTGACACTTTTAAGAAGCAATCCATCTGATCAGTTCTTAAGCTCTATAGAATCCACTTCCATGATCATCTTAGTTAACTGAAGTGGCCTTTGAAAGCATATTTAGTAACAGTGCAGACTCTGTTCCATTTGCATGTGACAAAATGGCAGGTATAGAGAGCAATGCTTTAATTCGAAGAAAACAAATTCAAAATGCCTTTGCTTAGTCTAAGTTGTGGAAAGTCTCCAGTGTGCTACTATTCATGGTGAAAATGGCCAAATGACTGTGTGTGAGATTTTATTCCAAATAAATTGTTCTTTCTTAGAAACAAACCAATCCTTGCTGTAGAAGCAGAGGAAAAACAAAGAAAGAAAGAAACATAGAGCACGATGTACAACAGCTTGAAGAACAAAACACAAATGGAGAATAATATAGTGAATTATTTAGGAAATCTGCAAATATTTTAAAACAGCTCTGAGGGCGGAACCTAAGCACCCCACACTGCTTTGCATCAGATACAGCAGAAATGGAAGTAATGGTCTACTAGGTGTTTGACTGTTGCAAGACAAGAATGGAACAGAAATAGAGTTGGTGAATACGGCATGACATCATCAGAAATCCTCCACAGAGGTGAATACTACTAATCCCCATCTCTTGTGATGCCCTCACCTGTCTGAGAGAGGGTCTCACTCTATAGGCCTGGCTGGCCTGGACTCATAAACTACCTGCTGACATCTCCCAAGTGCTGGGATTAAAGGAGCAAGCCATCATGTATAGTCCTCTTTTAATTCCCTTAAAGATATCTCGAGACACGCAGACAAGTGAATGAAGAATGCATGTGTGGAATTTTGCTCTTTCTTCACCACTTCCTGCTATGTTGTGTTGGACCCTGGTCCTGGAGGATGTCCCTCGACAGTCTCTGCCCCTGCCGCTGCTTCTGGCATCCGTCGTCGTCGTTGCTGGCCAATCTTCTCCAGGTGTTGCCCCCGCTGCTACTCCGAGTTGAACTGGTCCAGGCTCGGGCCAGGCCGATAAGGAGCCGACTAGCTGACAGAAAGGCAGCCGGGCATTCCAGGCAGGCTCCAGGGAGAGCTGGTGGGTTGTCAAGTGGTACAGCTCTTTGTTTAGCCGGGGAATGTCGGCTAGTTATCGGAAGAGCCCTGTGGGCTCTAAAGCATTACAGCTCTTAAGCCGGGAAGTGCTATCTAAGTAGCGGCTGGGGCGGTGGCGGCGGCTGCTGCGGTGGAGGTGGCGGAGGGTCAACGACGGAAGGAAGTTCTCAGACACCTGGATGGTTCTTGTGTGCGCTTTACTTCTCAATTAAGCTCAATATATACAGTTTGGGGTGGGTGAAGGTTTTAGCAGCAGGTAACCTCATTGGCTTAGTCTGAGGTTTTGGGGATGCCTCATATGCATGTGAGGAGAGCCTGGGGCACCATTCCTACGTGACCCGATGGTGGTAGACCTCTCAACCTCTCTGAAGGAGGGGCTGTGAAGCGGTAAAGGGCGGAAGCTTGAGAGAGCCAGGGGGCCAGGAACAGAGCCAAATGGTCTACCGTCCCTCAAAGGGTCTCTGGGGTTTGAAGCTCGTTCAGCCAGACACCTGGTTGTCTCTCAGCTCAGTGCCCTACAATGTTGCTCAGTTATTATTTATGTGATTTGCTCCCTCTATTTCATCTTTATGACTTATGCATGGCTTAAGTGAGCAGCAAATGAATGAGTTAATAAGTGAATGATTAAGTAAAATAAATAGTCTACACTATAGAAAAGTTTTTTTTTTTTTTTCAAATCCTCAGTGGACTCTAAATAAATCTGATTTTCTTGTTTTCCACAAAACCCTATGAGAGTTTTACTTAGCAATGGGGTGTTGGTAAACTAGGTTATTGCCTTCAGGGCATTTGATCACTAAATAACTTTCTGTCAGAACATCCTAAGCACAAATCATAAAATGCCCTGTAGTATTGACATGCAGTTTTCAGATGCCTTGGAATGAGTATCTTGTCTAATCTCCTTCCCTGAAATGCAAAGTAAAGAAAGCAAGCCAACATCCCAGAACCTTTTGTAGCATGGGATGCTAGAAGGCAAGTTTAGAAGTAGCATCTTATAGATGTCTGGGTTAGAACCAAGCCTAGCATCCCTTAAGCATCCCCTATCTGATCGAGGCCATGGAGTTCTGTTTTGTTTTCAGCAGGAAGTGCTAAGCCTCAGGGTTTGGTAATCAAAAGCAAAAGTGACTAGAGTCAGAAACAAATGTAGGGACAGTCCCAGAAAAGATCTCATGAGGGACAGCTTCTCTACTGTCTTTGCCTTCTGGACTTTTCCTGGGAGGAGCCAGGTATTGGTGTGGGCCTTCTCGTCCTAGCATCAATTTGGATTGGAAAAATTAAAGTGATCAGAAGCAGATGTCTCAGCTCCATCTCAGACCTCTACATCAAAGGCTCCTAGGAATAGCCACTGTTGTATGTATGAGTGTGTGTGTGCCCATGTGTGCATGCGCGCCCGTGTGTGTGTGTGTGTGTGTGTGTGTGTGTGTGTGAGAGAGAGAGAGAGAGAGAGAGAGAAAGAGAGAGAGAAAGAGAGAGAGAAAGAACTCCTAGAACTATTTCTTTGATATCTTGCTTCAAAGCTAAACATGACAGGAATTAACACTTTACTATTGAGCAAGTTAGCATAAACATTCTCAGAAGGTCTATAGCCCTGAATCTCCTTAACATATAAACAAAACAGATCAGAGGATTTGACCTTCACAGGGCAAACACTGATGCAGAAGAGGAATGCAATGTTCTACATGTCTCAGGGCTGAATTTGTCTTTTGTGTTTCCATTCTACCCAATGGCAGCTTCCAGAAAAAAAGCATTGTTTCAGATTTAAAGATGTCAAATTCACAGTGTGTCCCTCAAGCTTCTTTCTGAAGTCTGAGAACAAGGGACTTAAGTATTGTCTTAGTTTAAGCCTTGGGTACAGACTGGCCTTTGTCATTGACTGTCTATTCTCCTGAGAGAGACAATACAGTCAGGGAGAGCCATACTCCACACTGTTAACTGTGAAGACCCTCTTATCCCCTGCTGTATTAGCTGTGTGTACCACACTACTGTCACTGTCAAAGCTCCTTATTATACTCCCAAAAGACTGTATTGCTCCTTATTCTACTTAAGTTTTTACTATCTGGATGTTCTTCAAAAAGTCAGAAAGATTCATGTTTCTCTAGGACTGGCTTCTCACTCCTAGTATTCCAAATAAACGAGTGGTTATATCTCATCTGATTTAGGAAAGCCATGAACCAGAGGGCAGCATCCAGTTTTCCTTTGAAATTCAATAATTCAAGATGGAGTGGAAGGCCATAGAATATATCATGGGATCCTTCTTAGCATTTCACATTGCACTTTCTCTCTGGATCATCATTTCTTCTTTATCTAACTCTTCAAGATATTATATATCTATATAAATTTACAACATCAGGAACACCTGTGATTTATTGTTTTCCCCAAATACTTGTTTAAAAAAATCTAAATTCTTTTGAGTGCGGTTTGTTTTTGTTAAGACAGGAGCTCACATTAGTAGCCTACTACAGTTAGCCTCTATTGTAATCCTCTGCCTCAGCTTCCTCAGTACTGGGATTATAAGTATGCATCATCTTCTGTGACCAGGTTCAAACTCTTTGTATTAACAGTTCTAGTCTTTGTAAAGATGCAAAAATAGCTGTCCCCTAAAAGGCTCTGTTAGAGCCTGACCAATACAGATGTAGATGCAGGCAGCCAACTATCAGACTGATCATGGGGACCCCAATGGAGAAGATATGGGAAGAACTGAAGGAGCTGAAGGGGTTTGCAATGCCATAGGGAGAACAACAATATCAACCAACCAGACACCCCAGAGCTCCCAGGGACTATTCCACCAACCAAAGAGTACACATGGAGGGACCCTGTGGCTCCAGCAGCAGATGTAGCAAAGAATTGCCTTAACTGGCATCAATGGGAGGTTGAGGCCCTTGGTCCTGTGGAGGCTTGATGCCCCAGCATAGAGGAATGCTAGGGTGGTGTGGGTGTGGTGGGAGTGGGTGGGTAGGTAAGGGAGCACCCTCATGGGGGCAGGGGGAAGGGAGGATGAGGTAGGGTACTTGCAGAGGGGAAACTCCGAAGAGGGACAACAACCAACCAGAGCTCCCAGGGCCTAATCCACCAGCCTGGGAGCACATAGGGAGGGACCCATGGCTCCAGCTGTATATGTAGGGGAAGATGGCTTTGTCGGGCATGGAAGGGAGAGGAGGTCCGTGGTCCTGTGAAGGCTGAACGCCCCAGTGTGGGGGAATTTGGGGGTGGGGAGGTTGGAGTAGGTGGGTGGGTGGGGGCACATCCTCATAGAAGCAGGAGGAGGGGGGTGGGATAGGGGGTTTCTGGATGAGGGAGGAATGGGAAAAGGGATAACATCTGAAATGTAAATAAAATATCCAATACAGAAGAAAAAATAAAAAAATAAATGTAAACAAATAAAATAACCAATTTAATAAAATAAAAGAGAAATTTCTCTCCAAAAATGCATACTGTATCTTGTAATATAATTTTTATCATTTAACATTAATGTTTACTAAGCCCTTATTTTCTTTTATGATATGGGATAATGTTAAAATAAAGTCCATCTAGAATAAAATAAAAATCAACATTTTATTAAAATTATAAGCAAAATAAAAAATAAAATTAAACGGAACTCTAACATTAAGTAATATTCTTAATTGAAGAATTCAAAGTATAAACAACAGTCTTCAGTAGTCTAGCTGGAATTAACTTATAGACTGAATGCATGCAGTAAATTTCACATTCTATTGTGTACCAGAAAACTCCTTCAGGTAGACTCAGGCCTCCCCACAGAGGAGAAAACAAATACTCACTTTATAGCAGTACATTTTATGTGGCTTCTTATATATCAATAATGATGTGACAGTTGAAATTTGTTAAATCATTCACAATTATTCATTTGAATTAGAGTGTTACAAGAACTGGATAGAAGTAATGCTGTTATAAGTGAGGAGAACGTACAGAGAAGGAAGTAGTGTGCTGTCAGAAGACCCTAGGTGATAAAACCAAATAGAATGTTTAATAAGTTCAGAAAACCTCAATATGTGTATGGAAGATTAACAGATAATCCAGTATTGTTTTCTATTATGCTTTTGATACAGATTTCCAGCTCACATCACATTGTTTTAAAGTAATGTGTCCTACAACATTTTAAAAGTGTGTTTTTCTTTTGAGCGTACATGCGTGTGTGTGTCCATGTGGAATACATGTTAACATTTGTGTGAGTACACATACAGAAACCAGTAGGTGTCGCACATCCTTCTCATCACTCTCTGCCCTGCTCCTTTGAGATAGGGTCTATTACTCGATGTGGAATTGAGTTGGTTGCCAGAAAGCCCCGATGTTCTTTCTGTATGTGCTAGCACAGCATTTATGTCACAGGCCCAGATACAGTTGCTCTTGACTTTTTATGTGAGTGCTGAGGCCCAGACTTAGATTTTTATAGTCACGCAGAAAGAACTCTTACCACTGAGCTACTTCTTTAGTCATATGTGTGTGTGTGTGTGTGAAACATATGCATATATATAATTATAATAATTATATTAAAACAATCTAACTGCAAGGAACAAACTTCAAGGTGATCCCCTAATGGTTCAGCCACACACTTAAATAATTTACTCACCTTCCGTGTGGGTTGGACCTTCAAGACTTACTTCTAACTGAAAGAATATAGCAAAAGTGGTATGCTATTGTGCAGAATTGGAACTACAAGAGGAAGAGGGAGAGAGGGCAAGCAAGAAGCAGGTAGAGGGAGAGACAGAGTGGGGAAGAGATTGGTAATCCTCTGTAACTACCTGATACAAAGGTCAGAGCTCATTTATTCATCACCTTTTCTTTTATATTTCTAGCACTATTCTTTTTTTTTTTCTCAAGGAAGCAAATCCTGCCAATAAACTGAAGAGAGTCTACAGTTGAGCTCCTGATGAGAACACAGCCAATTCCCAATTGCAGCTTCATGGCAATGTTTATACCCTAGGCTGTGTCTCTATCTCTGACCCCCAGAATCTGAGAAAGTAAGTGGGTGTTGAATTAAGCCACTGGGCTTGTTTTTTTGGAAGCTGTTAAAGATGGCAAACATGCAAATACTAAGATTTTTCAGCACAGACTTTGTCTTGGTCTGGCTGAGTTGCTTAGCAACAATGTCATAATCTAAGTACCTTGCAAAGAAGACAAAAATCTTTCTCATAGTGTCAGAATCAGAAAAGTTTAAGATTGAACTGCCTTTACATTCTGTATCCAATAAAGGTTCTGTCATTCAAAGATAGTAGCTTCTTGAATGCTTATATAGTTAGCAGAACAGAAAAGGCAAGTTCCTGGGACCTCATTAGGTCATATCTCTGAGAATGCTGATTCTAGTAGAATTCTACTAGTAATTGGGAGATAGTTACATTTTTGTTATAACTTATAGACATCTTTTGAAGCCTCACTTCTTAATGCCATCCTATTGAGGAGCTGGGAGATCTTTAGCTATTTTTTTTGTGAGTTATAAACTTCTTACATATTCCTTTAATTTAATTAATTCCTTAATCAATATCTACTATATTGGAGAGATGGGTCAGCAGCTAAGAGCACTTGCATCTCCTTCTGGAGGACCTAGGTTTGGTTCCTAGTACCCACATCTGACAGTTTACAGCAGCCTGTAACTGTAGTTAAAGTGATTTGTTGCTCTCTTCTGACCTACCTAGGTGTCTTAGTTAGGGTTTCTATTTTTATTCAAACCATCACACTCCACATCACACATATAAGCCCCATAGGCTTGTAGCTATACCATAATGCAGAAATCCATTTAGTCCAATTCCCAAAGTCCCAAAGTCTATAACAGTCTCACCCCTGTTTAAAAGTCTAAAGTCTCTTCTGAGACTCATGCAATCTCTTGACTATAATGCCCTGTAAGACCAGAGGGAAAAGCAGAACACAAGCTTCCAATATACAATGGCACAGGATACACATTGCATTCCACAAAAGTAGAAAGGGGGCACAGTGAGGAAGTACTGGACCAAAGCAAGACTGCAAAACTGTTGGGCAAACTCTAAACTTTGCATCTCCATGCCTGATGTCAAAGTGCTTTTCAGATTTCTGACTCATTTTTGCTTTGTTGACTGCAACACACTTCTTTCTCTTGGGCTGGTTTTAGTCCCTGTAAACAACTTTCCTCAGCAGGTATCTCACTGCTCTGGCATCTATAACATTTTGGGGTTTCAAAGGCAATCCAAAGTTCTCCTTCACAGCTGCACACAGTGACCTCTCTGGGCCTCCATGCAGGGACACCCGTGCCACATGGCTGACCCAGCAGCTTTCCTTCATCACAGGGCAGATTCTAAAACCCCTTTCTTCTATCCTTGACTCTAAAGTCAAAACCACGTTCTGCTTGCTAAGGTTGGAACATGTCCTACCTCCTCATCCGCATTCAATTACATTCTTCATCAGCTTTCTGTTTTCAGTGTTTTCCTTCACTGCCTAAGCTTGGTTCTCCTGAGACTGGATCTATAGACCAGGTTGGCTATAACCTCAGAGATCTGCCGGCCTCCTCCTCTAGAGTGCTTGTATAAAATGTGTGCTCAGATGCACTGGACCTAAATGTTTCTTCAATTCTTTTTCACAGGTTGGAAGCTTGGGTGGCTGGAATCTGGTCCTGACGTCAGCACTCCACTTACTCTATTAGCATCAGGCTTTTCTTTAATCTGTTTATTTCTTTGAATACAAGAGTTAGCTCCATTTTGCTTCCTGGTGCTCTGTTTTCTCCTCAAGTTGACATTTTTTATTTTTCTTTGCCCAGCTTGTTCCTTTTCATTATAAGTTTGCATAAGAGTGGCCAATAATCGCCATACAACACAGTCAACTCTAGGTTGTTTGGAAATGTCTTCTGCCAAAATATAATTTATAACTCTTCGATTTATCCTCAGGCAGATTTGGACAAGGGCAGAAAGCAGACACATTCTTTACCAAAATATCAAATTTTGGTCTCTGAGCCACATACTAATTTTCTTCCCCTATGAAGCCTTTTAGCTAGAACCACACAATTCAAATCACCCTCAGTACCACTGTCTTCCATGCTCCTGTTGGTATTTTCCTTTAAGGCTCACTTAAAAGATTCAGCTGCATTTCTAATCCAATTCTCAAAGTCAGAAGCACTATTATATGCAACTATGTGATAGAAAGACAGGAGAAGCAGAATGGTTTTACCACTATGAGGCAAGGCAGAACTGAATATTTGAGGGTGGTAAGGAAGAGTCTGATGTGAGTAGCTTTCGATGCCACCTGAGGCCACGGTGAAGACCCAGTCTATGCTGCTAGTGAGGGTCATGTCTAGGTCTGTGGTCCTGTAACAGCAGGGGTCTGTGTCACAATATCCCTGACCTATGTTACCACCAAAGGCCACCCGGACATCCCTGGTCTGGGATGCAGCCATGTTTCTCTCTGGCAGCGACACTCAGGGGAGCAGGCCCTACACCTTACCTGGGCAGCAGAATAGAGCTGTAGCAGGGCAGTAGGTGAGCAGGCTGAAAATGAGAGAACTGGAGAGCTAGACCTGTCCCTTGCTGGCGGCAGCACTGGGTTAGCTATCTGGGGCTGTGCTAGAGAGTTGGCCATGGGTGGTGTGGGTACAGGAGAGCTGACCATTCAGCTCCAGCTACCACCAAGTCCCAGATCTTGGGCTTTGAGTTGGCCCATCTCAACATCTATCTATCTATCCCATCTGTGAACTGCTGGAGTATGTGAAGGAGCCAGTCCTGCAGATCCAAAGCTGCAGGGTGTCTATGACACAGGGCAACAAGAGGCATCTCAGTGAGAACCTGGCATTGATAATGTAGTAGAAGCCAGAGGCCTCATGTCAGATCAATGACTCATTGTAACGAACATTTGCAAGTAACGATGTGTGGACAAAAGGGTATACTGTGGGACACAGTGTGACACACTGAAATTTTGTTTTTCATGTTCTTATGTGGGGTTGGGGGAGGTTGCAAGGCCATGAGGGCAGATACAAAGAGACAGGGTGTGGAGAGACGAGTGGGATTGGGGTGCATAATGTGAAATTGATAAAGAATCAGTAAAATGTTTTTTAAAATGTTACAAAGTCTACATTTCTCCAAACAAAATCATGGTTAGGTCTATTACAGCAACATTCCAGCCCCTGGTCCCAGTTAGTTAGAGTTTCTGTTGCTGTGAAGAGACCATGACCATGGCAACTCTTATAAAGGAAAACATTTAATTGGGACTGGCTTACAGTTTCAGAGGTTTAGTCCATTATTGTTATGGTTGGCACCAGGCAGGTCAACAAGGTACTGGAGAGATAGCCAGAGTTTTACATCTGGTTCTGCAGGCAGCAATAAGAGCAGAGTCACAGTTCCTCCATAACTTCTAATATGCCACTTCCTATGTGCCTGTGGAGGCCATTTTTATTCAAACCATCACACTAGGTACTGCACACATGAGTGTATACATGTATACATTCATACACTTAGATATCAAATAAAAGAATTTTTTTTAGAAAATCCCCATTAAAAATAACCTCCAAATTTAAATTAGAATTGATAGAAAATCACTTTAAAATGTTTTTATAAATGAAACACTTTTGTAGTAAAATTGTTAGTACTTTTCAATAAAACGTAATTTATTTTTTTAACTTATTTTGGGTTTACATATTTACTTCCTTTTTTTTTTTCATTTATAATGTGAACACTGCCAAAGAAACGTCTTTCCAGCTTGATTTAGCAATGCTTTTGAGATGTATTTTCAGCTAGGAAAGCCACTCAAATCAATACGTAAACTAAGCTTAAAATGCTTCAAACCCTACACTTTATCATATTAAATAAATAGTAAGAAAAGAAGGAAGGATATTCAACAACTGTGCTATCATTAAACATACTAACAACTGAATGAATATTCATGTAACTATTGCTAATTATTAAAGTTTTTAAATATTAGTCACTCCTTTTGCTGAAGATGTCTGCATTATACATTTTATCTGAGGCTCATATTGTACACCAAATTTGGATCTTATAAAGTATCATTCATCTGTAAATAAATGCCATGATTACATGCCATGATTTTATTTAAGCCAGGAAGTATAAATTACAGCTATTAATGTAAGAAAAGGCAAAATAGGAGCAATAGGAAGTGTATTTTTTCTTTAGCTTTAATACGCATAAGCAAAATCTTTTGAATCCTGGTCATCCTTTACTCTTATGGCTGACTTAGGAACCCTGGCCATTCACTTGTGCTATGATTTGTGGCTTCTTTGGACTCTACCAGATTAAGTTCTATGGTTGTTCCAAAGCCAGGTGCCCCTGCAGTCACTTCTGAGTCCTGAGTCACTTAGCACTGCATTCTCGCGTGACAGAGGTCTGCATTCCAAGGCTTGCTTAGCGCATGTGCAGGCACACAGTACTGCCACCAGTTATTGTTACTATATATGACAAGAAAGATAGTCACAAATGTATCTAAATGACATAACACTCTGCTGTGGACATTTGTGTTACAGGGGATGGACAAAAATTGTATGAATTCTTGTTGACTTTTGGTGTCTGCCTTTAAAAATTACTCAGCTATACAAGCTAGTTCAACAAATAATACAAACTATCTTGATGAATCTAGTAATCTAGTATTTTGTTGAATCTATAGTAATTCTATAGATTACTTAAGTAACAAATACATACACACACATATATACATATACATATACATATACATATATATATACATATACATATACATATATATATATATCAAACAATGGTGTTGGAACTAAGGTTTTGGAAACTAGATCTAATTTTCTGTCCCTATGGATTCCTATGACTCCTTTCACTTGCCTTTATCCCCTTTTACATTCGCAGGTTTTCCTTGATGTCACCCACAGCCCTCATGAATAAGGACCCAAGGTGGAGTCGGGGGCGGGGGGGAGCACATCACTGCTGCTTCTAGTGTCTGGGAGCTGTGTGTGGTGAGAATTTTGATTTCTTTTAAAACCCCAGTTATGTTATGTGAGTGTTTTTTGTTTTCATCCCAGGCGTGGAATATTGGGCTGCTTCAGATGGTCTGCAGCCACTATCTGTGATTTGTCTTGTGCTCTAGGAGAGGCATGATTTTTGTCAGCTACAGATAACTTATATTGGGAATTCTGGGGACTGTTGAGAGGGTATAAAGTTGTTGAGAGCCTCTGAGGGCTTGTGGTGGCCACTGTTCCCCCTGCTGCCACCCCTATAACTGCTGGTCCCTGCTGCTGCTCATCCTGCCGCTGGTTTTGCTATTGCTGGATTGCATTGCTGCATGTGTGTGTGCTCTTACAGACTCCATGTTTTAAAACTATAAAGTGTGTGTGTGTGTGTGTGTGTGTGTGTGTGTGTGTGTGTGTGTTTGTGTGTGTGCCTGCACATGCATGGAGGCAGTTCAATGCTGCTCTTAAATGGAGGCAGTTCAATGCTGCTCTTAAATCTATTGTCATGAGTAAACACAGGTAGTCTAATGTCATATTTAGTGTAGGTTTTTGAGAGTAAAATTTGCTCTTCTAGTTTATAAATCAAAATTTCTATCTGAACAATCTCACCTAAACCAAAATTCATTTAAATATTTTACAAAATAAAATTTGCTAGCGAAATACAATATTCACAGACGCGTTGATTTAGAACTTAGGACATTTACAGCAGTTTGTTTCTACAGCCAAAGGTCCTCCACATTTAGTTGTTCCTCCAACCACCTGATTCAAGATTGCCTCCTTCTTCTTCCAGCATCTCCACTCACAGTGTTCCTACCCTTTGGTTTGCACTCAGAGGAGCAGCCACTGTGTATATGGAAGTGGCTAGGACTCTGCATCTTTGAAAAGCTCACTTCTTTGAATTCCGTCCTTTGATTTCTGTACCCATTGCTTTACAGAGGCTTCACAGAAAACTGTGGGCCTTTTATTTTGTCCTTGTTTCTCTCATTGTTGTCTTGATACAAGCCAACTGAAGCAGAAGGCTTTCTTTCATATGTGGAAGAGCAATTTTATAACAAGAGTGTTGTGTGTTTACTTTTAGTCTATTTCCTGTTGATGGGAAGGAAATAGCAAATTAGAATTGATTAAAGAAGCAAAGTATCTCACTAGGACCCAGAGCTCATCGATGCAGGGGACCAGCTTGCTCCAGACACGGCCTCCCCTGTGTGTTGCCATGAGAGCAGTAGTCACTGCTGGTGTCATACTCTCCAAGCACTGATATGTGTTCCAGGGATCCAGACTCTGGTCCCCTTGTTGTTCCAAGCTCTTTATTCACTAGCCATCTCCCCTGGTAAATCTTTTGTTTTTGATGCAGATGCTTCATGGATGTGATTGGTCTAAGTAAAATCTAAGGGTTTTTTTTTCTTTAAATTTTTTAAAGGACATTTATTGTCTCTTAGTTATTTTAACCTTACAAACATTAATCAATTCTTATAATCAAATTTTTGGCTCACATTCTGAGGAAAACTCTTGGGTGTACTGCCCGGACAGGATGAGTGAACCTAGCTGACATCCCAACAATCTAAAAAGAAACCCGATCAGAAACAGTGTGGCCGGTAGCATCATAGAGGCTCTCTCTAAAGGCTTCAGTCTAAGCCTTAATTAACCCCAGGTTTTTTTTTTTTTTTGTCAGGTATCTCAGTCCATTTAAGTTGTTTAAACAAAACAATAGGTTGATTTATACACAACAGAGATTTTCCTCTCTGGTGATTCCAAAGCTGGCAAATTTAAGCCCAAAGTGCTGGCAAATTCTGAGTCTGTTTTTCTTTTGTATTCATTGGGCACAAGTGAAAAACTTTGGTATTATCAGGAACTTATGAGGTTGTCAATCATTTGCCAAGGGCTCCACTCTCATAACCTAATCATTTCTACAACTATACAACATTAATTGTACCCTAATCTACTTTATTTTATTGGCTATTTTATTTATTTACATCTCAAATGTTATCTTCTTTTCTGGTTTCCCACTCCAGAAACTTCCTATCCAATCCCCCTTCCCCTGCTTCTATGAGGGTGTTCCCCCACCCACCTACCCATTCCCACCTCACCACCCTGGCATTCCTTTATACTGGGGCATCAAGCCTTCACAGAGATTGGCTGAAATGCCCAACAAAGAGGAGCGAGAACCTGTAGAGACTATATCCAGAAGTTAGGCAAGGCCCCCTGGTTGGTGTATGGGTCCTCCCACTCATCTCCAATTTTTTAATCCAGAATTGCTCCTGTCTAAAGGAAACATTGGGACAAAGTGTGGAACAGAGACTGAAGGAAAGGCCATCCAGAGACTGCCTCATCTGTGGATCCATCGCATATACAGACACCAAACCCGGACACTATTGCAGATGCCAAGAAGTGTTTACTGACAGGAGCCAGATATAGCTGTCTCCTGAAAGGCTCTGCCAGAGCCTGACAAATACAGAGGAGGATGCTTGCAGCCAACCATTGGACTGAGCATGGGAGACCCCATACAAAGGTGTCCTAATCTACTTCTTAATACCATCACACTAGAGTTAGGTTTCAACATAGGAAGTTTTGTGTGTAGTAATGATTTTCACTGATGAAATGCCTCAAGTTACTTACCACTACCATACAGAAATGAAAATCTGGAGAGTTGGGCTGGTGAGATGGCTCCATGGATTAAGGCACTTGCCACTAAGCCTGACAACCTGAATTTAATTCCTAGGACCTATGTAATAGAAGAAGAGAACCAACTCTTAAAAGTTGTCATTTGACCTCTATGAGTACGTACACACATGCACATGCACACAGTCATGCACTTGCACACACAAATACTATAATAAAATAAAGTATGATAAAAATAAAAAGGAATCCAAGGAATTGAGCAATGTGCACATCTCATAAGATCCTGGTAAAATTATTGATTACCTCTGGTCTTAAGGTGGTTTCTATAGTTTGATTCCATCTAGAAGGTTAGCTAAATTTTATTACAAAAACTATTATTGTAACTGGTCTGCTTATATTTATTGCTACGGGGAAGGTCAATACTAACCTCAAGTCCTAATGCAGAAGAGGATGTCTGTACCTCGTCCTTTTTTGTAGGTAGATGGATATAGTAATGAATGAGAAGCAGTAAGTGGCTTGAGTATTATGGTTGTCATGGCAAAAAGTGTGTAGGACAAATGGGATAAAAGGAAAAGTGGGTATTTCTAAATGATACTGAAACAGCAATGAACAGCCCCATAGAGAAGCTGCAGAGGAACTGAGCTGGAAGAATGATTAACCATTCAACGAGTGGACCGCACCGAGGGCTGGCTATGGTAGAGAGTTCAGCATGTTCTTTTCTCAGAACCAGGAGTAATGCAGTGTGACGAGGGGAGGTTTTGTGCACTTAAAGTGCTCCATCCATCTTGCTGAGAACACCAATTCTATTTTCCATTGTTGTAAAGATATGAGAAGTTTTGAAGCAGAATAACATGATCAAATTTATGCTTCAGAAAACCTTTGCTGATCACAGTGGTCATTCCTGCTGTCAAAGCGTTCAGCGAGAAGGTTGAGGCAGACACTGTGAGTTATTTACATTCCAATTTTCCCTTCCTCTCGAGCACACATTAGATAGTATCCTCATCTCTGAAGGGGAGGATAAGGCCATAGAATTGAGTTTTAGTTGGAGGAAAGTGAACAACTGTTGTGTGCTGCTTCCAGGCATGCATAACAAAGACTGTCAAAATCCTGCCTCCTCCTCATCCTTGGGGAATAATAACATAGAGCATTAGAAAAGACTGGGTCTGTTGATTGGTGTTTGAAGATGAACCACCCATGAAATTAGAATATCTATTTGGTCATTTGGTGAGGGAAAATAATTCATTCTGCCAATCCCTGAGATTTGGGGATCAATTGTTTATTTTTTAGTATATCTGAAATTTATTGCCATACATGAATATTGTATTATCTTTTCTCGTTTCATCCTGAGGTTTAAAGAAAACGCTTCCACTTCCCCAGTCAGTATGGCGTTATCAGTGGGCATCATCCGTAGTCATGATGATGTTAGTTGTGGCTTGTCATAGTGATCTCTATTGTGTTGAGGTACATTTCTTTTCTGCTTCATTTACTACAAGGCTTGTTTGTATTATTTCTTTCTCATGAACAGATATCAAATCTTATCAGATGCATTCACTCCCTATACCTGCTGAAATCATCATATGCCATTTTTCACCTGATTCGGCCAAAGGGGTGTATCACATTTGCTGATTTGCATATGTTGAACCATTCTTTAATCTGAGAAGAAGTTTATATGATGCTGACTGATCTTTTAAATTTTTTTTTTTTTACTGAATTCTGCTTGTTGGTATTTTGCAGAATATATTTTACATATGTATTCATAGAGGATATTAGCATTTCATTTCTCTTTGGGCTACATCTTTGTCTAGGTTTTGGTATTAAAGTAATTCTGCCTTTATAGGATGATCTTGGAAAAATTCTATCATCTCAATAAAAAAAAGCTATGGAAAGAATTTGTGTCATATTTTCATTAAAATTTTTATAGAATTCAACAGAAAGGCACAGGGCACCGTGTTGTTTGATGGGAAATGTCTTATGACTATTTTAATCTCATTGCTCTTGGCTGCCCTCTTTGGATTTCCTATCTTTTTAATCTTATATTGATGACCAGTATGTGTCCATGAATGTGTTTACTGAACCTGAAGTTTTGTAGCAGAGTAACATGATCAAATTTATGTTTTCAAAAACCTGTGCTGATCACAGTGGTCATTCCTACTGTCAAAGACTTCAGCTAGAGGTACTTTCCTTCTAAATTTTAGATGGAAGATTATTAAATTTGTTTAGTTTTTGTTCTTTCTGTCATTTGACATGCCTTAATGGGACTAAAGTGCACTTACTTGGCCTATTTACTTTCTGGTCAGAAATGTGATTTTTTTTTCTGGGCTACTGAAAAGACAGCAGTATCAACTAACCAGACCACCCAAAGCTCCCAGGGACTAAACCATTAGCCAAAGAGTACACATGGAGGGACCCATGGCTCCAGCTACATAGGTAGCAGAAGATTTCCTCATCTGGAATCAACGAGAGGGAAGGACCCAGGTCCTGTGGAGGCTCTATACCCCAGTGTAGTGGGATGCTAGGGAGTATATGGGTGGGCGGGTAAACACCATCACAGTGGCAGGGGAAGAGGGAATGGGATGGGGGCTTGTGGAGGGGAAACCAGGAAGGGGACAACACTAGAAATGTAAATAAATAAAATAACCAATAAAAAAAGAAAAGATAGCAGAGTTGATATATGAGTCCTACACAGAAACCTTAAGGAAACTCATTCTCCATGATGTATGTATCTTAAACCAGGAAGCACTGAGAAACAGAATTCACTTCTTTAACTGTAGAAAACATTGAAGAAATGTCAAGCTGGGCATTTTGCGCATATAATTGCAGTGGTGCAAGACGCTCATTACAAAGCATTAGTTGAGGATGCAGATTGCTTTCAGCCCACTGAGATGTGATTACAATGTCTTCTAATTTCTTCATTCTATTAACTTTCCCACCTGAAAAACCTCATGATCTGCTTCAACCCTTGCCCTATTCAGTGCTCTGGT
Organism: Arvicanthis niloticus; assembly: GCF_011762505.2. Taxonomy (NCBI): domain Eukaryota; kingdom Metazoa; phylum Chordata; class Mammalia; order Rodentia; family Muridae; genus Arvicanthis; species Arvicanthis niloticus. The sequence goes on from NC_047673.1 coordinate 56,072,748, forward strand.
TATAGAATCATAGATTCAGGGACGTATACCTAGGGATGCAGGGATGTATACCTGGGGATGCAGGGACATATTGAACCCAGTACTTGTGTTTGCACAACCATTTCACAGATCCTTGGATAAATATTTTCATTGAAAATTGATTTTTCATATATTATATTTTGATTACATTTTCCTCTTCCCACTCCTTCCAGTTCCTTGTTACTTCCTCTCCTGTCTGTACCCACACTCTTTCTGTCTCTCTGTAAGGCAAAAATAGGCATTTAAGCAATAATAATAAAATAAAATAAACCAAACAAATCAGAATATGACAAAACAACAAAACAAGAAAAAGAATCAAAGAAAAATCACAAGAAACACATATAGAGGTAGAGACATACACATTCACACACACAGGAATCCCATGAAAAACCAAACAAACAAAAAGAAGCCATAATATATCTGCAAGGGACATATAAGAAAAAAAATATAATGCTGACTTAACATTATGAGACAAAGAACCTCCATAGTTGCTGTTGAGTTAGTATTGTGTTGGTCACCTGTTGTTAGGTACCAGGCCTCCCTTTAGAATGGCTTCTTTCCCCAGTGGGACTCCTTGGAAGAAAATTAATTTTTATTTTGCAAGTGGCTATTAATGGGAGATAGCTTCTAGATTAGGACATGAATTCAGTTTTCCTTTCAGCTCTACGATTCCTCTGGGGCAGACTCATGCAAGCCCTTTGCATGATGCAGTCCTAGGCTCTAAGTTTATAGGTTGCTGGCCGTTGTGTCTAGAAGGCCTTGATTCCTTGGTTTCCTCCATTCCCTCTGGCTCTTACATTCTTTCTGCCTCCTCTTCCATGCAGCTCCCAGAGCTCTGAAAGGAAGGATTTGATGGAAACAACCTGTTTATGGTTGAGTATTCCAGGTCTTTCATTCTCTGAATAATGTCTGGCTGTGGTTCTATTTGTCTCCATCTGTGGAGGAGGAAGCTTCTCTGATGATGGTTGAGCAAAACACTAATATCATTAGGAATCATGTTATTGTTATGTTTTTTAAAATTATTTTTTTAAAATAACAGTATTCAGGTTTACTCTAGGTCTTTGGGCTATCTAGTCCCAAGTTATTGGCCACCCAAGCTGTGTTGCATGGGTTCCATCTCATGGAGCGTGTCTTCAGTCAAATCGGAATGGTTTGATAGATTTATTACTCCCACAAGCTTTGTGCCACAATTGCATTGGCATAACTTACTGGCAGGATGGCAGTGGAGATCAGAGGGTTTGTGGCTGGGTTGTCTTTACATTTGTCTTTTGGTAGTTGGCAGTATTTCCTCCTATAATAAAGATGCTAGCTAGTATGTCGGGATGAAGGTTGTATGCCAGTTTGGGTTGTTTGGGGAGTCCCATGTGACCTGTTTACCCAACAACTCAATTAGATGTAGCTCAATCTGGGACTTCAAGCTTCATTTAGTGTTAAGAGATGGCCACTTAGGACTCTATCTCCTCCATTATATGGCAACTTCATTTAGATTGACTTCATGTTACATATATATATATATATATATATATATATATATATATATATATATATATATATATATGTGTGTGTGTGTGTGTGTGTGTGTGTGTGTGTGTGTGTGTGTAAGTATATATATATGTAACATACAAATAATGTATATATAAATCTTCTTTTGTTTTATGTTTTTACAATACTCCTCTAATGGCCAATAATTTTAGCTCTTTCTCCCTATATTCCCTCCCTTGTCCCCATCTCCCCTCCTCTTCTCCACTTGATCCTGCCACTCCAGTGCCCCACACCCATCCAACCATAATTATCTACTCTTTCCCTCTCTTTCTTTTTCCTAAAGAATCTATCTGTCTGTCCCCACTCTGTTACTCTATATACTATTCTGTTGTTTTACAGACTGTAGCTTGGTTATTACTGAATTAACAGCCAAGACACACATATAAGTGAATACATGCTTTATTTATCTTTCTGGGTCAGGGATACCTTGTAACAGGCCTCCAGATCTTAGCATGACTCCATAATGGACGTACCATTCAGGCCATAAAACTCAACACATCTGCCAAAAAAAGCAACAGTAACCTAATATATCAAAGTCTGTAGTTATGGGAAAGTCTCTAAATGTACTAACCTTGCTTTTTGGCTTCTGTAGTTCTGCTTCTAACTAACTGTTCTTGTTAATTGAAGTGTATCAACCAGGATACTGTTTATTTTGTGCTTAAAAGCTCACCATGAGAAAGACTTCAGGCTACACTGGGATGCCTAACACCAGACATAGTCAATGGCTGTTGAATAAATATTTCCTGTAGCTTAAACCCATGTCTGAGTAGTTTTTTTCTGGTGGACAACCCACAATGTAACTCACTCAAGATGATTTATTTTGGTAGTTCTATCCATTCATCTGCAAAATTTATGATTTCTTATCTTTTTATTTTCTGAGTAATAATCCATTGTGTAAATAAACCACACTTATTTTATCTATTCTAATGTAGAAGAATATCTACTAGTTTCCAATTTCTGGTTTTTATGAATAGAGCAGCAATGAGCATAGTTGAACAAGTGTCTCTGTGCTAGGTTGAAGCATATATAGGATATATGCCCAAAAGTGGTATAACTGGATCTTGAGGTATATCAATTCTCATCTTCCTGAGGGACTGTCACATTAATTTCCATAGTGGCTGTACAAGTTTCCACTCACACCATCAATAGGTAAATGTTCCTCTCACTTCATGTGCTTGCCAGCCTGATCTGTCATTTGATTTATTGATATTAGACACCCTGATTCATATAAGATGAAATCTCAAAGTAGTTTGATTTGTATTTTTCTGATGACTCAGGATGTTAAACATATTTCTTTAGCTATTTCTCAGCCAGTTGAGTTTTCCCGTTTGAAAATTCTTTGTTTATATCAGTACTTGAAGTTTGAAGTGGATTGTTTTCTTGATATCTAGGTTTTTAAAGTTCATTATACATTTTTGATATTAGCCCTCTATTGAATGTATAGTTGGTAAAACAGATTTTCTCATTCTGTAGGCTGTTGCTTTGTCTGAAGGATTGTGTTCTTTGCTCTGCCAAATCTTTAAAGTTTCATGAGGTCGGATTTAATTGTTGATCGTGGTGACTGAGATAATGGTGTTCTGTTTAGAAAATCTCTTTCTCTGATACGTTCAGAGCTACTCTCAACTTTCTCTTCTATCAAGTGCAGTGTATCTGTTTTACATTAGTATTTAATAAAGTTTGATAAGCACCATTTTTGAAGATGCTATCTTTTTTTAAAATCAAAAATCAGATGTCCATAGTTGTGTAGTTGTATGGTTTATGTCTTGGTCTTCAATTTGACTTCATTAATCATTATGCCTGTTTTTGTGTTGATATCATCACATACACACACAAATATATATATTTACTAATATAACATATAATATTAGTAAAAGATCCGTAGTACAATTTAAGTTCAGAGATGGTGATACCTTCAGTAGTTCTTTTATTATTCATAATTATTTTAGCCATCCTGTTTTTTGTTTTGTTTGTTTGTTTGCTTGTTTAGTCTGTGCCTCCATATAAAACTGAAAATTTTTTTTCAGTATCTGTGAATAAATGGCTTGGAATTTTATTGGGGATTGCATTTGAATCTGTAGTTTGCATTTCGTAGGATGGCAATATCATTTCTAAATAAGGATTCTTTTACTTTTTCCTTCCCAATTTGTATCCCTTTCATCTCCTTCAGCTGTGTTATTGATCTAGACTTTAAGTATTATATTGAATAGGTATCAAGAGAGTAGACAACCTTGTCTTGTTTATGATGGTATAAGACAGAATCCCAGAGTAGTTTTGATTTGCATTTCCCTTGTGGCTGAGGCTGTTGTACATTTCTTTAAGTGCTTCTTATCCACTTGAGTTTCCTCTTTTGAAGATTCTCTAGGATAAATATTTTAAGACCATCAATATGGCAATATTTACATTTGACAGAATTATGAATTAAATCTATGTGCTCTTCTAGTTCACTAGATACTAAAATAAGTATACAAAGTGCTCTTCCAGAGCATAAAGGAGACCTGAAATACTGTGTATGCACTGTTCTTGATTTTTGCATTTTAGGAAATACAGATTTATCACATTTTATGAACCACTTCGTTAAGTATTTACCAGATGAGATATTTTGTTTAACAATTTGTTACCTTAAAGCATCTGCAATATAGAATTCTTGTCATGTTGAGAAGCTTTCACAAAGCAAGGCAGAAAAGATTATTGGTATTTAATTTAGTGAACTGGGAAATGCAAGAAAGGCTTTTACAGTCCAGAAAGATAGTGTGAACATATCAATATAAATATTTCATATTTATATTTTTACTATGATGCTGCTCAAACACTACATATATCACTAGATGCAGGCACAGCAGCAGCATCTCTAATGGACTCAGTGTGAATACGGTAATTATGAAGTGAGCAGTATTCTTTAAGGGTAGACATAGGGGATACCCTGAGAAGCTTTACTATCATAGTTCTTACATGATATTCTGGGCTGAAGGTTTCTGCCTAAATAATGAGCTGTTTCCCTTTTAGAGATGACAACTTTTTTTTTCTTAAAGCTATGATTATAACTCCTTCATTCCAGGATGGCTGACGCAGTTCTGGGTGGATTTTGACTGAAGGCAGCAGTTTCCTTAGTGAAGTAATTGCTTTGTGATGTCTTTTATTGGATATGAATTGAGACCTTCAGTCAGATTAATTGATGTTTCTTTTCCTTTTGGCACAATAGTGACCGGTACCCCCATGATACCGATGGCTTGGTACATGATTGATCACATGTATGTAACACATGTACTTCTATTCCTACAAATCTTTTTTTTTTTGGTCTTGTTGAGGCAGCGATTATTTATTATTTCACTTAACAGGGTGATCTTCTGTTCCATCCATTTTTTTTTTTTGCCAATTATGTGATTCTTTTTTTTTTTCTTTGTAGTGGCAGAATAAAGCTTTATTGTATGGATACATCATTTACTGTGCATCTGTACGGTCGAGCCATCACTACTCCCTGCAGTGCAGCTTTGACCTGCATCATCTTCATGACTAAAGATGGTGAGTGTTTTTCATATATTTATTGGCCAAATCTGTACATCTTTAGAGGCTTGCCTGCACAGTTCCTGTGTCTGTGTGCTTTTTATGAAGATTCTTTATATATTCTGGATATCAGTTGCCTGTCAGACCAATAGCTAGCAATGATGGTCTCCTATTCTGCAGGCAGTCTCTCCTGTAGGTGGTCTCTCTGTGCTGGTAAGGGTTTCAGTTGCTTTGTCCACTGTTATTTTCTACAGCTACAGGATTCCTGTTTAGAAAAGTGTTCCATATGTATCTATCTTGAAGCATTTTCTCTGTATCTCCCCTAGCAGTTATAAGTCATATATTAAATCATGGTCAGTGTATTCACACAGCAGCAGAAATGAGGTTAGGTGGATGCTAACTCTTGCTCTGGGTTCCTGTTACCGGGAACTAACTGATCCTGTTTGGAGAGTGACCTGACCACAGGTCTTGTTGCTCAGCAGTGGTCCCCAGAGGATGTCTACCAGCCAATCCCACTGTTCCTGCATGTGAGGAAGGCCCAGAGCACATTCCAGGAGAGGGGCCCAGGATGGAAGGTGGTCAGGAAGCTGGGCCCTTAACGAAATAAACCCCATAGTGTCTTGTCCTCTCTCTTCCTTCTCCTCTCTATTCCTATAAGTCTTATCTAAAGTCAGTTGTATCAGCAATTAAACCTGCTTATGCTGGTCAAATTGTTCTGTTATCATAAGATTTCAACACAAACTTGCATATAATAGAAAATATTAAATAAATATTGGGATAATAAATATTGAGTAAAATATTAAATAAACAAATGTTGGGTAAAATACCAGGAAGATGTGTAGAGATTGTAAAAATTAGAATTAACATTTTGCTAAACAATGCTTTTGAAATACATAGGTGTTAACTCTAAAATGATGGAAGAAAAATCATGAAAAAAATCCAAACTCCAAAGACATTTCTACAGTTAGGTCATGCTTAGGAAGCTTCATGTTCTTGTTTCATTTTTAGAAGAGCTCATAGATGATGCATCATAGATGATATATCATAAATTATACATTATAGATACATTTTTTCTTCCTAGGAGAGAGGTCTGTACAGTAAGAGGAGGCAAGACTAGGGACAAATAACATGAAATTTGTTTTATAAAACTGCAAGGTATCATGTTATTTCCTATTTACTTGCAATTATACATAATCCATATAAATATATATGTGTACATGCATACATATATACATATATATATACAAATACATAATACATATACACATTAATGTATGTACATACATATTATGTTTTAATTATTATGCATATATAATATATTTATCATATATTATATTTTGTATTATATGAAATTTAAGCCTTGTGGACTGCATTGCTCTTCATAAGAACAGACTAACAAAAAACCCAGTACCAGGCCATGAGAGACCTTTTGAATGCATGCTCAGGGTAGTCCAAGTGACTCCCTGAACAATATAGATTATCAGTGTGGCCTTCTGGGATTGAGGTAGAGTTCGATTGCTGAAGACACCATAAACTTAGGAAACAGAACACAGATGATTGGAGATGCATTTGACCTGGAAACCTCTTTCCTATAATCTAGAGCCCCGAATTCAAGAGAGTGCTAGCTAAACTGTCAAGACAGAGAACCAATTAAATAGTCAGCTTCAATTTCTATGAGTCATGGAAATTTTCAGCATGACAAGACATCCATAAAGGTGCAAGAAATGGCACTTACCAGTTGTTGGCGACCAACAGCTGTATAGTTGGGCCTATGTCCCACTCAACAGTAGAGAAATCACTCCTGGTGCTAGAAATTTAGCCAGATTCCAAGAGCTAGTGAGGCCATGGACGTTAGGAAAGAATCTTCAACCACCATGTTGCTAAACCAGAGTAATTCCTTACTACATTGTAAATCTTGTCCTTATACCCACAGATAAGTGTAGCTACCACTCCTTATCAAAGAAGCCTCTTTCTACAGCAAGTGACCCATCCTAGAAAACCACAGCTGACTGGTGTAGAAATAACAGACTGTGGGAGTCAAGCCTGAGTGCATACATTTATATTATAGCTCTATGGTTCAGAGGACATCACAGAAGAGGGGGGTAGAAAGAACACTAGGAAGTCTGCTGTACAACAGTTCTTCCTGGAAATGGCTGATAAAAGAAGACAGGAACAACAGCATTATAAGTGGACATGTTAATGTGGAAGGGGAAAATTTTTGTGGGCTCCTACCCCTAGACAAAAGGCAACTAAAGGCATCTAATGACTACTGGGGGAAGGAGAATTAGCTTCTCCTGGAGATGAGTCTCCTTATTGGTTGTCTAAGTCAGAGAGGAAAGCCTTAAAGCTATATACACAATCAACAAAAAGCACACTCAGCATGCTGTGTTTACACATGTATATGTATGTAACATGTATATGTATGTAACATGTATATGTATGTAACATGTATATGTATGTAATAGTAAAAGTCAAGAAGACTAACAGCTTGAAAATCAAGGGTTCATGAGAGTGGTTTGAGGGAAGATAATAGGAGAGGTTAGAGGGAAGAAAGGAATGGGGAAAGTTATGTAATTCTATTTAGATTAAAGACATATTAAAAACATATTTTAAGATTTTCTTTGTTGTTAAGGATTAAACACACACTGGCAAACTCTAAGCATCATTGTCTGTACATACAAATTACCTGAATGATTTATGCATATCTTTGCAAGTAGTTATTATTAATCTTATGATTCTAATTATAAACAAGTGAAGGTTCTTTTCAAGAAGAGACTAAACACAAGGAGAGGCTCATGTCTCAAGCACAGAATTCTCCAGTAGCATTACTCAAATGAATGATTAATTTTCTTCATCTAAAAAATGTTACTATGTTATGTATTTTGTATTTTCTACAACATCAGGGCAGATATCATTCATTACCACTTTGGGATTTCTCTCTCTCTCTCTCTCTCTCTCTCTCTCTCTCTCTCTCTCTCTCTCTCTCTCTCTCTGTGTGTGTGTGTGTGTGTGTGTGTGTGTGTGTGTGTGTGTGTGTGTGTTCAGGCTCTCCTGATTCCCCCAGGTGTTGTTTGGCTTGTTTTTTAAGACAGGATCTCTCACTGGCTTGAAGCTCACTGAGTCAGATAGGTTGTCTGGCCAGTGAACCCCTTAGATCTTCCTGTCTCCACCTCCCTGGTACTTGGAATACAAGCACATGACACCACATTTTTGTTTTCACATGGTTTTGGTGACAAACACTTTGGAAACTCCCCAGTCTGAGATTGCTATTTTGAATAAAAACTAACTTTATTGAAACCTGGTATAGATAGTACTTAAATAATTTTAATGTTTCTGTAGAAAATGCTTATCTTTGCTTTGTAGTTAAAGCATAGTTTGAAGGAGAATCATGTTCTTTTTTAACTGTAGGTCTATACACAGCAGTTCTCCCATGCCATCTATTTAGTCCCCTATAAGAAAGCTTTTGTTTGTTTGTTTGTTTGTTTGTTCATTTGTTTTTAGCTAATTCAGACTTCTAGTATGGTCTAGAGCACTGGATAAAGGGTCATGGAATTGGTTTCTATTCAAAATTAATGTATTATTTTTTGGGACACAGTATTTAGCCTATTTTTATTTCAATTTCATCAGCTATTAAATTGGCACAAAAATGGCTTCTGCTATTAGAATGTCAGCAAAGCAATTTTACATGGGCAAATGTGATTTCTTTTGAAAATTAAATAACATGAAATAGAAAAATGAGATAAATGAGGTAAATAATACCACATGTAAATCGTAATTTCATAAGCATTATGTATCGGCAGACATAGCTAAAATGGATAGGTAGAATCGATATGCATTTTAAATATTCCCTATCCTTTATGAGAAATAGATGGGATCATTATTTGGATAATTTTTGTATTTTAAACAACATAAAGGCAAAGATTCAAAACATTCTTGTTTTTCATCTTGAAAAATAAACCAACAGTTGCATAAATAAAGCTCCTTGGGGAAAAGAGTGAGCTCACATGTTTGATGAGCTACTGTTCCTGCAGAACCAGGCTGATGTATCTAGTTCTTTCCTGGTACAATCTACCCAAGTGGAAATATGGGCCACTTTTTTTTCTCCAGAGTTCTTTCAAACTTTTGAAAAATTGACATGCCCTCACCATTTTTCTTTCTGATGGTTTTGTCCTTTCTTGGCCCTGGAATAAAAGTAAACTTCAAAGAGAAACTCCCAGTGAATGGAAACCAGGTAAAGAATCTATTCTAGTTGCAATCTCTATTGCTATCATAAAATACCAGGACAAAAAGCATCTTAGGAGAGAAAGGTTTATTTTAGCTCATGATTCTAGGTCCATTATTGCGAGAGAGTCTAGGCAGCAGGAACCCAAATCAGATAGTCACATATCCACAGGTAAGAGTAGAGGGAAACAAACACATGCATGACCACTCGCTTACTTTATACCCTGCTTGATTTTCCATTCATTAGATTCAGGAACCTCTCCTATGGGATGGTGCCATCCACAGTGGGCTAGGTCTTTCTACATCAGTTCACTTAATTAGGACAATCTCCCATAGACATCTCCCAGAAGTCAACCAACATAACGGTTGACATCCTTTCCTGAAATTTTTCTAGGTAATTCTAGGTTGTGTCAAATTGTCTATTTAGAGCCAACATACTATAGCATGTCTGAAAGGCAAGATTTAATAAGTCACATGGCTTACAGTCCTCTCAATACTGGTATATTATTGGTAAGTTCTTTTTTTAAACTACTAACCAACATTACAAAAAAGACAGTAGGGGCTATAGAGTGGATAAGAAACTGTGAAAAAGGTTTGGGTAGAAGTCTTTATGTAAGAAGAGAGCCCACAAATGCCTATGACTATAGCTCTGAGTGGGCATAGAAAAGAGGATCATGGGTTGGCTGACCTCCAGTCTAGCTGAGAAAACCAAAGACCTTTAGTTTCAGGGAGAAACTCTGTCCCAAAGAAAAAGGTAGAGAGAGGTACAGGAGGGCAGCTGACATTTCATTCTATTGTCTCTACAGGAGCACAAGCATACCTTTGCCCCATATATACATACACTCACATATACAAATACACAAATAAATAAATACATAAATATGAGACAGTCAGCACACAGCTCCAGTGAGTCAGCTGGTTTAATGACAAGGAACAAAGCTACTTAAAACTTTGGGATTCCAGTCTTCACCTGTGCCTGGAGCAGTCCTAGGGTGCCACCTCTGCACCCAATCCCCCCAAATCCAGAGGAGGCTGGACTCCCAGGAGCTCTAGCATGCTCAAGAACATAGGATAATAGGATCATAGGATCCCAGGAGCTTGGTCACACCAGGATTTCAGGATCCCAGAAGCAGCCTGACTCCCAGGAGCTATCACACTTAGGATCTCAGGATCACAGGTTCCCAGAGACAGCTGGAATCTGAAGAGTTCTGACACAACCAAGGTAATAGGACACATAGGCTCCAGTCAGAGTCAGTGAGTGAAGATAGCAGTAGAAATGACCAGATGGCTAAAGGCAGGCACAAGAACATAAGCAACAGAAACCAAGGTTACTTGGTATCATGAGAACCTAGTTCTCCAAACATAGCAAGTCCTGAACACCCCATGACACTGGAAAAGCAAGAATCACATTTAAAATCACTTTTTATATTGATAACAGAGGATTTTAAGAAGGACATAAATAACTCATGCAAAGAAATACACAATAGTCACAAATAATATAAAATACCTTGGTGTGAAACCAATCAAGCAAGTGACAGATCTGTACAAAAAGAACTTTAAGTCCTTGAACAAAGAAATCAAAGAAGATCTAAGAAGATGGACGATCTCCCATGCTCATGGATTGGCAGGATTAATATAGTAAACATGGCCATCTTGCCAAGAGCAATCTACAGATTCAATGCAATCCCAATCAAAATTCTAACTCAATTCATCACAGAATTAGAAAGAGTAATTCTCAAATTCACTTGGAATAACAACAACAACAAAAAAAATCCAGTATAGCAAAACCTATTTTCAACAATAAAAGAACTTCTGGCAGAATCACCAAACCCTGACCTTAAGATGTACTATAGAGAAATAGTGATAAAAACGGCATGGTATTGCTACAGAGATAGACAAGAAAATCAATGGAATGTAATTAAAGACCCAGAAATGAAACCACATATCTATGGTCACTTGATCTTCAACAAAAAAGCTAAAACCATTCTGTGGAAAAAAAAGAAAGCATTTTCAACAAACGGTGCTAGTTCATCTGGAGGTCAACATGTAGAAGAATGCAAATCTATCCATTCTTACTTCCTTGTAGAAAACTCAAGTCCAAATGGATCAAGGACCTCCACATAAAACCAGATACACCAACACTAATAGAAGAGAAATTGGGGATGAGCCTCGAACATATGCACATTGGGGAAAAGTTCCTGAACAGGACACCAATGGCTTATGTTCTAAGATTAAGAATTGACAAATACGACTTCAATAAATTGCAAAGCTTCTATAAGACAAAGGTTGCTGTCAATAGGACAAAATGGCAACCAACAGATTGGGAAAAGATCTTTACCAATCCTACATCTGATAGAGTGCTAATATCCAAAATTTATAAAGAATTCAAGAAATTAGATTCCAGGCTATCAAATAACCCAATTAAAAATGGGGTACAGAGCCCAACAAATAATTTTCTCAATTGAGGAATATCAAATGGCCCAGAAGCACCTAAAGAAATGTTCAACATCTTTAGTCATCGGGAAAACACAAATCAACAAACCTTGAAATTCTACCTCAAACCAGTCAGAGTGGCTAATATTAAAAACTCAGATTACAGCCTTTGCTGGTGAGGACGTGGAGAAAGAGGAACACTCCTCCATTGTTGGTGGGATTGCAAGCTGGTACAACTGCTCTGGAAATCAGTCTGGTGATTCCTCAGAAAATTAGACATAGTATTACCTGAGGATCCAGTGATACCACTCCTGGGCATATACCCAAAGGATGCTCCAACATAAAACAAGGACACATGTTCCACTATGTTCATAGCAGTCTTATTTATAATAGCCGGACGCTGGAAAGAACCCAGATGTCCTTCAACAGAGGAATGGATACAGAAAATGTGGTACATTTATTACACAATGGAGTACTACTCAGCTATTAAAAACAATGAATTCATGAAATTTTTAGGCAAATGGGTGGAACTCGAAAATATCCTGAGTGAGGTAACCCAGTCACAAAAGAACACACATGGTATGCACTCACTGATAATTGGATATTAGCTCAAAAGCCCACAGTACACAAGACATAACTCACAGACCACATTAAGCCCAAGAAAAAGAAAGACCAAAGTGTGGGTGCTTCAGTCCTTAGTACAAGAAGTAACAAAATATTTACAGTAGCAAATATGGAGACAATGTGTGGAGCAGAGACTGGAGGATGGAGAATCCAGAGACTGCCCCACCTGGGGATCCATCCCAGGTCAATCACCAAATGCAAACACTGTTGTGGATAACAGGAAATGCATGCTGACAGGAGCCTGATATACCTGTCTCCTGAGAGGCTCTGCCAGAGCCTGACATTTACAGAGGAGGAGGCTAGCAGCAGCTAACTGTTGAACTGATGGCAGGGTCTCCAATGGAGGAATTAGAGTGAAGACTGAAGGAGAGGAAGGGGCTTGCCAACCCATAGGGAGAGCAACAATACCAACCAACCAGAGCTCCTAGGGTCTAAATAGCTACCCTGGGAACACACATGGAGGAACCCATGGCTTCAGCTGTATATGTAGTGGAGGATGGCCTTGTCGGGAATCAGTGGGAGAGGAAGACTTTGGTCCCATGAAGGGTGAATTCCCCAGGTGGGGGAATTCAAGGGTGGGGAGGTGGGAGTGGGTAGATGGGTGGGGGCACATCCTCATAAAAATAGGAGAAGGGAGTATGGGATAAGGGTTTTTTTTAGGGGACAGGTTGGGGAATGGGGAAAGGGGATAACACCTGAAATGTAGATAAATAAAGTATCCAGTAATAAAACAAAACAAAACAAAACAAACAAACAAAGCAGATACTGGGACTGTCTATAGCATTTGAGACTTTTTGGCAGCAATTTAATATTACCCATATTACTAGAATTCCTTATAATTGTCAAGGACAAGGGACTGTGGAAGGGGCCTATGGATCTTTAAAATAATATCTTCATTAAATAAAAAAGGGGAAGTATATCCCAGTATACTGCGAATTTATTTAAATCATGTTCTTTTTATTTTAATTTTTTAAAAAAATTTAATGTCAAGGAACTCTCTGCTGGGTGTCTGTGGCATTCTACAGCTAGGCATATTTATGCATAGGTGAAAGGGAAGAATCCACTTACTGGCATATGGCATGATCCCAATCAGGTATTTAATATGGGGCAGAAGACATGTTTGTGTTTTTTTCTGCAGGATTCTGAAGGAGCATGGTGGCGACCAGAGTGATAGGTGAGACATGCTGATGCCAGGACACAGAATGGTGCTGACCTATAAGCTTGCTGAGTGCCCTGACAATGGTGACTGGGAAGCTGTATTGGACATATGTTCCAGACCCACCACTGCTTACCTATACCCCTGATGGAACATGCTACTTTGCCTCAATATTTTAGACCTTATAGAACAGAGAATCAAAAAGAGAAATTAAAATGACTCTTGTATTTTTCTTAAATGTGACCAGTTATTCATTCGGACTCAATCATGTGCTGGTTTAGAAATCAATCCAATATTAGAAATAACAATCTTTATTTGGAAGGCTGGTTCTGGACATTTCCAGAGACTTATTTGGAGGTTAGCTACAGTTCTCTATGATGTTATGTTAGCAAGAGATAAAGTTGAGACAGGACCTGGATTTCAAACACATGTTAGTACATGTGTTAAGGCTCTTTTAATTGTCAAGTTAAAATTACTTTTGTTTCTTCTACAGTATTTAATGTAAGTTGCATTGATTGTAAACTTTCTAATTGTGTTAGTGTTTTGAAATCAGGCATGTCAGTTATGGAGGTCTATCAAGCAGCTTTTGATTTATTGTCCTGAGTATCACAGAATCTTGGTCTTCTGAAAAAAACTTGCAAGTACTGAAAGATGTGAGTCAGGCTTTAAGCAGAAGCAAGAGGGTAGTGATTTTGATTATTGCTGGTATAACAGCTTTACTTACATTAATTGCTCACACCACTGCTTTTGCAATTGCTTTGACACAAGAAGTTAAGACAGCTATTTTTGTTAATCATTCAGCAAAACAGTTACTAATGTGTTAAGTATACAAGAGGATTTAGATAGGCATTTGCAACAACAGATTGATGCTCTTCATCCTATTCAAATTGTTAGAAGGGGGTTCAGAGTTTAAGAGTAAGGAGTCATCTCGAGGGTCATGCCAAATACCACTGGATTCATATTAGTTCTAAATTTTACAGTGGTAGTAATTATAATTAGAAAAAGTTTAAAGACACTTCTAGTGTATTTGGTATAATTTTAACACATCTGTGGATGTTTTAACTTTTCATAGTGAGATAATAAATTTAAAATATGCTGCTCTGCTGAGCGTTGATGCAGCAGATACTGCAAATAAAATTACCCATGGCCTGAGGTCAGTATTTCTATTTTGGTCAAGCTTCAAGAATGGTATATAAAGCTTGATCATGCTAGCTCTTTTTTTCCTGAGAATAATTTTATTCATGCCCATCATGTTAAAGCTTGTCTTTAACAAACTCAACATGTTGGCAGCCAAAGTACATGGTTTGAAACTGAAAATGGACCCACAGACAGAGTTATTAAATTAACAGGATGGCAAGCTAAGGACGGGTAAGATTCTGCACAGAGTCTTACCAACCTAAGACAGATATATATTGCTTTTGATAATGCATATTCCATGCTGCGTAAGAAAGGCATTCTTGTTAGAATGACCTAAGACAGGCACAGTCTTGTTTATTAAATAAAGAAGAGGGAAAGGTGTAGAGCTTTTGGGGCTGCTTGGCAAGAATCTGACATGGGCCAAGGACAAGGAAATGAGATGTTTGGCAGGAATATGACATTGGCCAAGGACAAGGAAGTGGGCTTCAGGCAGAAATCTGACATCAGGCTACAACAAAGAAGTAATTTCAAGCAGGAATCTAAATCTTAGGCTAGAACAAGAAAGTAGGCTTCAGACATGAAAATGACTATGAGCTAAGATAGGGAAGTAGGCTCAGATATTTTGGTCATCCTGATAAGCCCTTGGAAACAGTGATCATGGGAATGTGTTCAGAATTTTGTTTATTTTCTTTCTTGTTTTTGACTATTTGTGCTTATTATCTTGCTTGTTCCTTGACTATTTGCATCTATTGTATTGCTAGTTCCTCAACCTAGAACTGACCTTAATACTTGCATGTAATTAAAATGGTATAAACACAAAAAGGAGGAAGGGGAATGTGATAGGCAGTTTCTAGGGGAGTGAAATGGGAAAAGGGGATGGCATCTGAAATGTAATTAAATAAAATATCCAATAAAAACCAAACAAAAAACCCAAAATAAATAAATACATAAACAAGCAAACAAATAGATGATAGTAAAACAGATAACTTTTTTTTTTTAACATTCTATGTTTTTAATGAATGATGAAAAAAACATGGGATGCTTCCTCAATACCTTTACATGAAGAAATATCATGTAGTACAGGTTTTAAAAACAGCAAATTATTTCAAAGAAACTGTATACATTCATATATAAGCAGCCTGTCATAGATAACAAAATGTGAACAAGCAAGATAATTTTCTCACCTAGTTTTTCTTACTGCGGGTAGCAATTTGTGATTACAAAGATAAAATCAATTATTTCATTAATCATCTTAAAAAGTTATCTTATAAAAATATTAAGGGAATCACAAATTTAAACTTATATAAAATGTTTATATTCTTCTTTATCAATTCTAATTTCTGAGTGCACATCTACTCATCAGCAAGTTTTATTAAATTAAAAAGGGGTAAAAGGAACTAATTATTAAATAAATAGCCAATCCAGCCACAATCTGACTCAGGTCAGCCAATTCTAGTTAGACTGCCATTGTTCTTGTTTGCTGATGACAAAAATTCCCTAGGTCAACTATTTAAGAGTATTTTTTTTTTGTTTTTGTTTTTTTATTTTGCATATTTTGTTTATTTTTATTGGGTATTTTGTTCATTTATAATACAGATGTCATCCCCTTTCCCCATTTCCCCTACCTAGAACCCCCTATCCTATACCCCCTCTTCCTTTATGCTTTTATACCATTTTGATTACATGCATGTATTACAAGGTCAGTTCTAGGTTGAGGGTCTAGAAATACAATAGATGCAAATAGTTGAGAGACAAGCAATACAATAAACACAAATAGTCAAAGAAAAAGCAAGGCATTAAACCCAGTTATGTGAACACTCCCATGGTCACTGTTTCTAAAGGCGTATCAGGATGACCAAAGTATCTGAGCCTACTTCCCTATCCTAGCCCAAGGTCATTTTCATGTCTGAAGCCTACTTCCTTGTTCTATCCTAAAATTTAGAATTCTGTCTGAAATTACTTTTTTGTTCTGGCCTAATATTTAGATTACTGCCTGGGATTACTTCTTTGTTGTAGCCTACGATTTAGACTCCTACCTGAAATTACTTCTTTGTTCTAGTCTAATGTCAGATTCCTGCTTGAAGCCTACTTCCTTGTCCTTGGCCAATGTCATATTTCTGTCAAGCAGCCCCTTTCCTGGTTCTTGGCCCATGTCAGCTTTTTGCCAAGCAGCCTCAAAAGCTCTCCACCTCTCTCCCTTTTTAATTTTGTTAACAAGACTGAGCCTGTTTTAGGTCGTTCTGGCCAAGAATGCCATCATGGAATATGCATTATCAAAGGCAATGCACTTCTGTCTTAGGTTGGTAAGGCACTGTGCAGAATCTTACCGACCCTTGGCTTGCCAGTCTGTTAATTTAATAACTTTGTCTGGGGGTCCATTTTCAGGTTTAAGCCATGTACTTTGGCTGCAAACATGTTGATGTTGTTAAAGATAAGTTTTACACAATGGACAGGAAAACATAGTCTTCCCAGGACAAGAAGGGCTAGGCTGATCAAGCTATATATGCCATTCCTGAGGTTTGTCCAAAATGGAAATACTGAGCTCAGGCCATAGATATTTTTATTGGCATTATCTGCAACATCAAAGGTCAACAGAGCAGCATTCTTTAAATTCATAATCTCATTATGCAAAGTTAACACACCAGGAGAGGTGTTAGGATTATGTCAAATATCCTATAGGTGTCTTTAAACTTTTTTCTAATTATAATGACAATCATTGTGAATTTCAAAAGTAATACTACTCCAATAATATTTTTCATGACACTTGGGATGTTTCCTAACTATTGAAGCCTGAACCTCCTTCAGATAATTTGAATGGGTTATAGAGCATCATTCCTTGTTCCAGATACCTATATAAATCCTTTTGTATACTTAATACATTAGTAACATCTTTTGCTAGATGGTTAACTAAAATAGTTGTCTTAACTCCTTGTGTCAATGCTATTGAAGAAGCAGTGGTGCTAGCAATTAATGGAATTTAAGTTGTTATACCAGCAATAGTCAAGCCTGCTACCCTCTTGCTTCTGCTTAAAGCCTAACTCACTTCTTCCAGCACTTTCAAGCTTTTTTTCAGAGAATCAAGGTTTTATAATACTCAGGGCAGTGAGACAAAAGCTGGTTGATAGACCCCTGTAACAGACATGCCAAGTTTCAACGCACTAACATAATTGGAAATTATACAGTCAATGCAACTTACAATAAATGCTGTAGAAGAGACAAAAGCAATTTTAGCTTGACAGTTAAAAGAACCTTAAAACATGCACTAATCCTTGTTTGAAATCCAGATCTTGTCCCAACATTATCTCTTGCTATCCTAACATCATAGTGAGCTACAGCTAGCTTCCAAATATGTTCCTGACAAAGTCCAGGTCCAGTCTTTTAAAAGTAGACTGTTATTTCCCATATTGGGTTGATTTCTAGACCAGTACATGATTGAGTCCTAATAGCTGGGCACCATTAAGAAGAACACAAGAGACATAGTTTCTATTTTTGATTTTCTATCCCGCAAGGTCTAAAAACTTGAGGCAAGGCAGCTTGTGCCATCTGGGATATAGTCAAGCAAAGGTGGGTCAGGAACATATGTCCAATACAGATTCCCAGTCGCCCTTGTCAGGGCACTCAGCACGCTCACAGGTAGGCATCATTCTTTGTCTCAGCCAAAGAATGTTTCACCGATCTTTTTAAAGTTCCATGGTCCTCTTCCATAATACTTTGTCCTTGAGGATTATATGAAATCCCCATAATAAATTGTTGACAAAAAGTTTTGACTGCTCAACTACAATTGCCAGACCCATTATCTGTTTTTTTTTTTTTTTTTTGGAGTGGATATTTTATTTATTTACCTTTCAATGTTAAATCCTCTCCCATTCCCCCCCAAAACCCCTTACCCCATCCCCCCTCCTCCTATTACTATGAGGGTGTGCTGCCACCACTCTCCCATTCCTGCCTCCCTGCTCTCAAATTCCTCAACACTAGGGAATCTGAACTTTCAGGTACCAAGGCCATCCACTTCCACTGATGCGAGGCAAGGTCACCCTCAACTACCTATACAGTTGGAGCCATGAGTCAGTCCATTTGTGTTCTTGGGCTGGGGATTTTAGAGTGGCTACTTCAGCTGGTTTCTTAGGACCATTTGCTTGAAACATTGTTTTCCAGCCTTTTACTCTAAGGTAGAGTCTGTCTTTGTCTCTAAGGTAGGTTTCCTGTATGCAGCAAAATGCTGGGTCCGTTTATGTATCCAGTCCGCTAGCCTATGTCTTTTTATTGTTGGAATTGAGTCCATTGATGTTAAGAGATATTAAGGAACAGTGATTGTTGCTTCTCGTTATTTTTGTTATTAAAGGTGGAATTATCTTTGTGTGGCTATCTTTTTTTGGATTTGTTGGAAGAGGATTACTTTCTTGCTCTTTCTAGGGTATAATTTCCATCCTTGTATTAGAGCTTTCCTGCTATTATCCGTTGTAGTGCTGGGTTTGTGGAAAGAAATTGTGTAAATTTGGTTTTGTCATGGAATATCTTGGTTTATCCATCTATGTTAATTGAGAGTTTTGCTGGGTATAGTAACCTGGGCTGGCATTTGTGTTCTCTTAGGGCCTGTATGACATCTGTCCAGCATCTTCTAGCTATTATATTATCTGGTGAGAAGTCTGGTATAATTCTGATAGGTCTGCCTTTTTATATTACTTGGTCTTTTTTCCTTACTGCATTTAATATTCTTTGTTTTGTTCATTTGGTGTTTTGATTATTATGTGATGGGAGGTATTTCTTTTCTGGTCTAGTCTATTTGGCATTCTATAGGCTTCTTGTATGTTTATGGGCATCTCATTCTTTAGGTTAGGGAAGTTTTCTTCTATAATTTTGTTGAAGATATTTATTGGCCTTGTAATTTGGGAATCTTCACTCTCATCTATACCTATTATCCTTAGGTTTGGTATTCTCATCGTGTCCTGGATTTCCTGTATGTTTTGTGTTAAGAACTTTTTGCATTTTGTGTTTTCTTTGACAGTTGTGTCAATATTTTCTATGGTATCCTCTGCACCTTAGATTTTCTTTTTTATCTCTTGTATTCTGTTGGTGATTCTTGTGTCTGTGACTCCTGATTTCTTTCCTAGGTTTTCTATCTCCAGGGTAGTATCCCTTTGTGATTTCTTTATTGTTTCTACTCCCATTTTTGTGTCCTGGGTGGTTTTGTTCAATTTCTTCAGCTATTTGGTTGTTTTTTTCTTGTAATTTTTTAAGGAATTTTTGTGTTTCCTCTTTAAGGGCTTCTACCTGTTTACCTGTGTTCGCCTCAAATTCTTTAAGAGTGTTATTTATGTCCTTCTTAAAGTCCTCTATCATCATCATTAGAAGTGATTTTAAATCTGAATCTTGCTTTCCTAGTGATATGGGGAATTCAGGAATTTCTAGTGTGGGAGAACTAGGTTCTAATGATGCCAAGTACCCTTGGGTGGCTGATTCTTATTTTCTTGTGCTTGCCTTTCACCATCTGAAAATCTTTAGTGCTACCTGCCTTGTCTCTGACTGGAACTTGTTCTTCCTATTATCTTGGTTGTATCAGAGCTGTGTGAGCTGGCTGTTACTACTGGGGTTAGAGCTGGGGCCCAAGATCTGCTCAGTGCTCAGGTGCAGACAGGAAGGAACCAGTGCTCTGGGCCAGGAGTGACTTCCTGGGTCCTAGTGCCGGTTACTCTTTGTTTGAGGCGTGTGTTGCTGTTTTGTTATGTAAGATACTGCCTGGGTTAGAGCTCCTGGGATGCCTGCTTTCTCTGGGTTTTGTGAGATTATGGGCAGAGCTGCCGCCATGGATCTGCCAACAAATAACTTTTAAACAGAAACAAAACAAACAAAAAAAAACAAACAAAAAAAAAAAACAAAAAAAAAAAAAACAAAAAAAAAAAAGGAAGAATGTGTTTGAAGCTTCTTTAAATGAAATATCTAGATTAGGCCACAACAATATAAAGTACATTTCGTTTCTATTTTAAATTGGTCCAAAAATATTACTGCTGTCAGAAATCAGCCCGTTTTTGCGATCCTGTGAGCACTTCAAGAGTATGTTTGTAGACAGAGCAGTGTTTTGGCACTGGCTTTCTTTGCTCAACCATTTTTTTGTTCCCAAGCTTCCGGAACTGATGTAGATAGTTGTATGTCATAGTGGAAAATGTCCAAATTAGTTCTGGCTCTCCAGAGGTCATGGAAATATTTTATTATTAGCATCATCTATTATCAGGCAATCATCTGAAGCTTGGCCCTTTACCTTTAAAAATTTTGATAAGAATAATTCCTTTTTAAAACTTGACAGAAGAAATTCCATTTATTTGAAAAGTTAAAATATTAGCACTAATTTTACGTATACCAAAAAGAGGAGGGAAATTATTTTCTTGAAGTGGGGAGTGGTACAGCTTTTGATCAACTTAAATGTGAGCTTGAATGAAATTAGACGGTTTGTTTTTCTTAACCCTCCCTCAATCTGCTTTATTTGCTTTGTCAGCCACTCCCATGAGAATAAACATGGCTAAAAGTTGCTTATCCCTCATTGGATCACTGGTGTTTCCATTCATTTGGCCTCAAATTCCATTAGGATCACCTCTTCCTTAGTAGCAGGCACTCAGGGCTAGGGAGAACATCTCATGAACAAAAAAAGCATCAATTATGTGCTGGACTGCAGATGCATGTAAACAAATATATGCACACACACACACACACACACACACACACACACACACAAAGAGATAGAGCATGAAAGAGAGAGAGAGAAAGAGAGAGAGAGAGAGAGAGAGAGAGAGAGAGAGAGAGAGAGAGAGGAGAGTATCTTAATGTTACCTAAAGTTATTTTATTTCTTAATTTTGCTTATTTTATACACAGATATTTTTCCTGGATGTATGTCTGTGTAGCATGTGTACAATGTCTGAGGAAACCAGAAAAGTGTATCAGATGCCCTGAGAGTGGAGTTACAGATGGTTGTAAGCTGTCATGTGGGTATGGGAGTTGATGCTGGGTCCTCTGAAACAAAACCTGGTGTTCTTAACCTCTGAGCTATGTCTTCCCAGTC
Source organism: Arvicanthis niloticus (assembly GCF_011762505.2). NCBI lineage: Eukaryota > Metazoa > Chordata > Mammalia > Rodentia > Muridae > Arvicanthis > Arvicanthis niloticus. The sequence continues at coordinate 56,094,432 of NC_047673.1, forward strand.
TAACCCAGTGTTACTTTGTGTAGAAGTAGAAAAGTATTGTTTTAAAACCTTCCTTACTTATGGCCTTTTCCATAGTCCTCAGTTTTTCATGTCATCTTTATGGATTGAATGTATTCATTATTTTTGCCCAAGAAAGAAAGAGAGCACCCTCTTGGTCTGCAGTTGAAAACTAACACACTTCCTTAGTTACTGTGTTAAACACTGGTTTGGGGAAGTCCTAAATCAAAGAGCTCTCAATTGAATTTCAGATGAAAATTTAAAAACAGATGAAGATGGTATACAATAGCAATGACAAAATTATAATAACTCAGCTCACAAATATATCAATAACTAAAGAAGTATAATTAAAATAAAATATGTAGACTAAATGAATATTATAAGGACAAAGATAAAAAACCGAGATGCTATTTTTAAAAAAGTTGTACCTCCACTGAAGTTATTCCAGACTCATTCTGTCTTCATGATTGGGGGAACCAGAATGGGAAGCAAAGCCAATGCTATTTATCTCCAGTCCCCTAATAACCATTCATCAGCCAACTCTGTGTCTGACTTAACATTTTTTTTAACATTACTTCTAGACTTACTCTCTGTCTCCTGTCTCCACCCCCTTTTTAATTTCATTTAGTCATGACATTGTCATTGTTCATTATGGATTTTTTTCTTGTAATCCTGGCAAGGAAATAAGCAGAACAATGTAGTTATAACTATCCCTTTGATAGTAAAGGGGACTATTAGCATTCCCTTGTGGGAAAAATGGGGAGGGGCTTTAACTAAATTTCTACCATTCCTACTGGGAAATGTTTTTTAGGATGTGAGGGTTAAATAAAAATGGGAGTCTATTAATTCAGCTTTCATGAAGTCACTACCCATGGTGGGGTGTGACTGGGCTTTTCTATGATGCAGCTGTTTTTGACTCACCCACACTCCTGTAAATAGCCCTTCATTCATGTTTCTGTAAGTAAGCCCTACAGATGTGTTTATAAAAAAATAAGGAGAAAGAGAATATGTTCTGTGGATGTGTGGAGAGGTATGGGAGAAGGGGATGTCTCAGCAGGCCCATGCCGAGGCATCTCTTTTCCCTGAGGGACCAGCCACACACCAGTATAGTATAGAATAGAGTTTATTCAAGGCATGGGGAGGGGAGTTAAGAGGGTATAGAGGCAAAGAGAGGCAGGGAGAGAGTAGAGGAGTAGAGGAGTAGAGGAGTAGAGGAGTAGAGGAGTAGAGGAGTAGAGGCCAGCCATAAGCACATGGAAAGAGGGCAAGGGGACAGAGGGATCAAGAGAGCAAGAGATCAAGAGAGAGAGGAGGGGGCAAGCAGCCCCTTTTATAGTGGCCAGTCCTACCTGGATGTTGCCAGGTAACTGTGGGGGTGGAGTTAAGACAGAATGCTAACACAGTGCACTCATTGTTTCACTGAACTTGTGTACAATTGTCTTTGCTCATCATTAGTGCAGTACCTAGTGTGAATGAACATTTGTTCATATCCACACAAGGAAAGGAATGTAGCAGGAGTAGTGTTATGTTTTATAAAATGGTGGCAGTGAGCAGAGGAAGGGAGTTCGTGGGTGGGCCCATTCTGAAGCCTTCCCTTTGAGAAACCAGCCTGAGGAGAGATTATTGGGACCTAGGGGAGGGGTTAGAGGCAGAGAAGGGAGGGGACAGAGAAGGACAGAATGAGAGAGGAGAAAGAGAGAAAGAGAAAACAGGCTGGCTGGTGATACGTGGGGAAGAAAGAGAAGAGGAGATGAAGAGAGAGAAAGAGAGAGGGTGGGGGGAGGGGGCGGCTAAACAGTCCTTATAGGGAGCCAGGCTATATCTGGCTGTTGCTAGGTAACTGTTGGGTAGAGTCTAGAGGAAATACTAATAAGTAATATAAGACAAGATCAAAATGGCAAGGAGAGACCAGAATACAGGGCACCTTGATTTCTAGCTTGAGGCTTTTACATTCGAAGCACCATGAAAAGATTTCCACAGCAAGGGAAGAGATCAAAGCTTGTTTCAGAGGAATCATGGGAGCCCATAGACAGGTATGGCTTGAAAGACATTCAAAGCAAGGCGATATGACAACCAGGATAAAGGGCCCAAATAATGGGCTTATCAGCAAAAATGGAAGTAGAAAGAAGAAGTTACTAGAAGATGACTATAAAGGAATGAGGGGAGTTGAAGATAATATGTCAGATCCGGGACTCAGTTGTTAACAAGAGCTAGGGCAGGAACCAAATAAAACGTCAAGAATTCAATTCTGAGCCAGTTGCATTGGAGGCAAAATGGTACCTTACTGTATGTTATAAACAGGCTTGTTGAAATGTGGCAGGCTAAATAGGGCTACTAGTTTTGTTTTTGTTTGTGTCAAAAGAATGCTAAATCCTTGAGAATGCTAGTTCAGCATTCATGGCAGTGAATACAGGGGTTAAAAATCTACCAAGTTTGTTTACTGGGGGATTGTGACATCCATTGCTGATGAGACTTCATGAATTATTAGAAAATCTGTGCAGGTTTGACAGCATGTCAGTTTGAAAGGTATTGTAACAAATATCCCAGCCAAATTCTATTCAAGGTGGATGGAACTGGAAAGTAATCAATGTGGCAGTGTGGTGTAGCTCAGTTACCTATCATAGCCAAAGTTAAGGAGCCAGTTCTCCATCTGTGATGCCTGTGAATCTGTTATTCATGGCATGCACTTTTGACCCTACCCTAGATATACTTATTGAATGAGAAACTCTAAAAAGGGGCCCAGAATTCTGTATGGGTCATTCTAACACCCATTGAAGATTATGAGTCTTCAGTTCTTAGTCTTGAAAGTAGGATGTGAAGGAAAAGGAGTCAGATGCTATGCCATGGTACTGGGAACATTTAACATTTTGCAGTAGTAATTTGTAGTAGGTGCTGTCCTTTCCTATCACACAATATCTGCTTCAAGTGAAATGGGAATTTAATTGGCCCCTCAGTGACACTAATCCTGTATCAGCATTTGCCATAGACACTCAAATTTTAAAATGGTGATAGAAATAAAAGCAGCCCTCATATTCTCCAGGGGCAGGCGGCCATTCATCCTCCCTGTTGGTTCTGAATTATGTCCCTTCCCAAACATTATTGAACTCTTTTTTTTTTTTTTTTTTGGTTTTTCGAGACAGGGTTTCTCTGTGTAGTCCTGGCTGTCCTGGAACTCACTCTGTAGACCAGGCTGGCCTCGAACTCAGAAATCCACCTGCCTCTGCCTCCCAAGTGCTGGGATTAAAGGCGTGCGCCACCACTGCCCGGCCATTATTGAACTCTTAACATAAGAATATGTATATAAAATGTGACATTTGGAAATAAGTTTTAATAAGTGTATCAAACTAAACTGTCATCATTAGAATAGGTCTTAAAGCAACATGCTTGTCAGACTAGCCTGGTTTCTGGTTGGGCACAGGCTAGAAACTGCCAGAGACCCCAGGTGATCTCAAGGGACTCCAGGCTCTTGACACAAGGTCGCAGCCCTCCATAGACTTGTGTCTTTTAGTCACATAAGGGCAATGCCCTACTAGTCCCTCCATAGGTAGAAGGTGTGACCATAGGTAGCCTCAAGACAGACCTCTATATTAATGAGGTACCTAAAGGCCAGAAGGGCTTAGCCAATTAAGTTTTCCTTCCCAGATCCTCCTCCCTGCAAAAGGTATTTAACCTCAGGCCTGCCCTGAAAAACTGGGGTACAGTTTCTCATCTGCTTTCTGGCATGACAATAAGCTTCTTAAGGCCTTATAATAGTCATCTTAAGACTGTTTCTTTTCACTGGGATCTGCTGTGGGGAACAATGGAAAAGGCCTTTTCCTATAGAGCTGCCCTCTTATCTCCCGCAGAAGACCTCTCTGCGGTCCCAGCCAGTTACCACCAACCCAAGCCAAGGGCAACCGGAGCTTCTCTCCTCCTCTCCCCTTCATTCTTGGCTCTTTAACGGCTCCCAGTGGCACCTGGGTGTCCAAGAGCCTGAGAACCAGATGATCCCCGGCCTCGGCAGGCCAACTCCAGCTGTCCCTGCTGGACTTCAGATTGCACTCCCCCACCTCCGGAGCAGGGTCCCGAGGCTTCCCATAACCCACGTGGAGTGAGTGCAGTCAAACTTCCCATGGCCTGCCCCCCTCCCTGAGCAGCTCAAGCCCAGTGTGGGGTGGATACAGGACTCCCCACATTAATCCAACACATGCATTCTGTTTTTTATAAAAAATTAAATAATTGTATGTAGGAATAAAAACACACAAATAGAAGTCTGGGGGCTGGCACACAACATGAAGGTCGTCATTTGTTGTGACACTTTTATAAGTCAAGGGTTGCTGACAACTTAGAAACTATCAGATGCTCAGAAAATTACTGCTCTGGAGCCTTCATGGAAGGGACAATTCGGTTTCAGATTTTTAATTTCCAGAATGGATTCTTCTTGCTGGAAGCTACACAGTGGTTGGTACTTTGGTCATAGGAAACGCACTATTTCTCTGGGTACATGAGTGTGTGCAGGAGTTCCCCCTGGTCACATCAGACACTATGTGTTGTTATAGAAGAGTGAGTGGACACCTCCAAAGCCTGCATTCTAACACTGATGGCACTGTGATGGGACAGAGATTCTTCAAAAGGAGATAGCTAGCTTCAGAGAGAGATCAGCTCCCAGATAGAAGTTTGGACATGTGTGTTAGCTTGCTTAAGGGTGCATCTAACAGACTTGCTATCTTAGTTCCTCTTTCTGTTGTGGTGATAAAATACCTTAACAAAAGCCACTGGAAGAAAAGGTTTATTTTTGGCCCCCAGTTCTAGGACATAATCTGTTGTCCATCACAGTAGGGAAATCCTTGCAGCAAAATCTTGATACAGTGAACCACATTGCATTCACAGTCAAGAATCAGATGGCAAGGAATACTTGCTTGTGCTCAGCTTCTTTTTTTTTTTTTCTTTTGTATAGTTTAGAATTTCAACCCTAGGAAATGGAGTCAACCACAGTAGTCAAGTCTTCCCATGGAAGTTAATTTAAAATAAAATAAAATAAAATAAAATAAAATAAAATAAAATCTCTCATAGTCATGCTCAGAGCCTAACTCAGAGAATTCTTCACGAGTATGCTGGGAGGCTGGCCTCCTAGATGATTCTAGATCCTGTGGAACTGACAAAACTAATCATCACAGATGCCTATTTTGAACGCGTGCATTACTAAGTTATTCTTTGTATTACTTCAAAAAAGTATCCTAGCCATTTTAGAATACATCCCAGGATCATTTGTGTGCCTCGGGATTACATTATATCATATCATATCATATCATATCATATCATACGGCTCACAGGCACACCTGCAGAAGAAGATGGAGAGGTGGGCAGCCTAACAGCACAGCTAGGCTGTTAGAGAGGAAACCATTCACTTTAGTTTTCTAATGCTGAAGAGTAGGAGAAAAGCAATCACAGGAAAACTGGGTTGGGCTGTTCCTATGTCTATTCCCTGGAGTTCGAGTTACAACAGAACACTGCAGTAAGAGCTATAAATTCAATCTTCTCTCACCCGCTCTAATGCCATAAACACTCATTAATTAAAAGGATAGGGCTTAAGTGCTATCAATAAAAGCATTAAATCCATAAATTGTCTAAGATACACTCAAGTGGCAGTTTCTAGGCTAATTGAGAAGAACTGGTTTTTGCTGGGGATGATGAGCAGCTGTGCTGCAATCTTAAACAAGTCCTCAGTGGATGGTTTCTGTAAGGAGGAAGCAAAGCACCCTGTCTAACTGGATTAACTATGGAACTTGATATGCCATTCAAATAGAGAGTCCCTTATTAATTTAATGCAAGATGCAGACGTATTATGCTAAAGGGCATGAAGAAGTAAAATTTCCAGATATTGCAGGGGAGAAAAATGCTTCCCCCTTTTTTAATTAATTAATTTAATAAAAATTTAGTAGTAAGTCTAACTTTTGCTAGGACACAGTAGACCATGATGTGATGGATAGTTTTAGTTGTCAAGTTGACCCAATTTAGAATCACATGGGAATAGATTCTCAGTGACGGATTGTCTAGATTAAATTGCATGTAGGTGTGTTTTAGATAGATTATGTTGATTATTGGGAAGACCTAGCTACTGTGCATGGTACCATTCCTAGGACGGGGTATCTTGACTTGTGTAAGAGTGGACAGGGTGAGGGAAGCACTGGCATGCACTCAGTTCATTGTTCTTTACTGAAGATGTAATGTGTAATGTGACTAGTTCTTTTGAGTCCTTGCTGCCTGGTGATGAACCGTAATCTTGACTTGTGAGCCAAGTAAAGCTTTTCCTTCCTTATGTCAAGGTCCTTATTTGTTCCAGAAATGGAGTCATTGCTGTGACAAACCTGACTATTAGGCTTTCTGCACATAAAGCTTTCAGAGTTGTTGTATGGGAGGAATGTGAAAGAGTCTGGGACATTAGACCAGAAATGTAGGCTTAGATTATTTTTTTTACAGCCTGTTTTAATAAGCATTCTCAAAACACTTCAACCCTGCTTCTAGCCCACTATACAAAGGTAGGGGAGAAAATATGGTAAACAGAATAAGGGGATGTGGTTCTGTTTAGAAGTAGTTCTTTGGGGGTAAATTTCAATTTTCGTTTATCAGGTTACCAGCAGTCCAATTTAAGTGTCACCAAACATGAAACAGTGATGCCTGCCTGATCCAGCAGAAACCACCAGGCCTCCGCCAATTGCAGGAGTCAGTGGAGCAACCAGGACCAGCTGGAATGTCAGGCGTTCTCTCAATGAAGTGAAAACCAGTGAAGATGCAAAAGAATGAAGAGTTGCATAGCTAGTGATGCAAGTTCTCTGTCACTGGTGAGTACTATTTATTCTCTCCAAATATCATATGTGTTCTCTTTGAGTCTTGCCTCAGTAAGATGGCACATGAGTCTGCATCACATTAAAAAAAAACCAGAAACTTCCACTTCGCAGAAAAGCTACTGAATGCTATAAGCAGAGCTTAAAGGGCTGTTTTATTGGACATTTAGAAGAAAGGATTTAGAGAGGGGTTTGAATAACCAGGTACTTGCTTATCAGGCTGTAGAAAATCAAGAACTCTGTCAGTAACTGGGCTAGGGGCCACTCACATGAGATTTGGTACACAAATTGTTCTCCATTCTTTTCACATCCCAAGAACTTGAATGAATTTGTGTAGAATAAAAATGAACCGATTTTTAAGATGAAGGAATAGTGAGTGAATAAGATTATAAAGTTTTGGACAAGGAAAGTATTGACAACAAAGCATTTGTGACAAAGAGATTAATGCCAATAAAAGAAATACATTGTTTGGTACTTAGGCAATGAGAAAGTATTCCCACAGGGCAGCGCACCAAAACCACTCAAGTTGTCATCCCTGGTGCCAGGTTATATCTCCCCAGGCTATATATTCTCAACAGCATGTGTGTGACATTGGATTTGAAGACATAGTAGATGCAAAACTGCGGGGGTTATGGAGAAAGATGTGAAGGTAAAGCTTAAGTCTTAGGGGAAACCCCTGGATAGTGGAGATGCCAGGCTCATGTGACATCTGCCTAGAAAACCTGTGTATAAGGACAGGATCCAATTCAAGAGAGAAGTTGTGTGTGTTAGAGGCAGCATAGCTAGGACAGTTGGGTGGCCCAAGCTATCTCAAGACCAGTTAATAACATTAAAGGCCTCAAACACTGGAAATGGAGCAATGGAATTTAATGTTCGAATTGCTTAGATTGGCTTTATTTTGGTGTGATTGTTTCTAGCTATTCTCTGGCTCAACCACTTTGGAATAAGAAAGTTTAAAATTGTGCCATTATATGGCTGCAAGTATGTATCCTGTTTTTCCTTTTAAAGAAAGTCACAGTTATAAACATTTGGATTCTTAAAGTGCTAGGATTTTGTAAGACTACGGGGCCTTTAAAAGTTATACATGATTTTGTGATAGATACACATGAGACTTTGAAGTCTTTTAAGGCACAGAGGTTGTGGCTTTAAGTGATATGTTAGTGAGTCAAGTAGACAAGGGTAGAGTCATGGTGGTTAGTTGTAATTGTCAAGTTGGTACAATTCTGTCACCTGGGAATGGAGTCTCAATGGAGTCTTATCTAGAGTAAGTTGACCTGTGGGCAAGTCTGGGTGGGGGGGATGATCTTGTTTAATAGAAGTATCTACCTGCTCACTGTGTGTGTGATAACATTTCCTGGGCAGCAGGTCCCAGACTGTGTAAAATTGGGGAGAATGATCTGAGCATGCATTAATCCATTGCTCTCTGTTCTTGGCTGTGGATGTAATACAACAAGTTTCCCAGGCTCCTGCTGCTGTGATTTCCCTGCTATGATGAACTTATGTGGAGTTTTGAGAAAATAAACTCATTCTCCTTTAAGTTGCTTCTTAAAACAGTATTTTATCACAGTAACAGGAAAGCATGTGGCTATAGCAACTGATGAAAGAGATGGGATAAAATCTCAGTTGAGATCAGCTTGCCCTTCATTTTTTTTCCCTGTGCTTTAAATCTGTCCCCACTTAGTGACATTAGGAAGGCTGAAGAATGGTCTAAGTAGACTGAAAGGACATTGTGTATTTCTAGAATAAAAGTCACAAACCACCATGCTGAGGCAATTAGGGAAAACAGATGTGAACAGTTAAGAAGAGTCTGTCCAACAGAAAAGACATTGTGAATATTGTCCCATCTCCACTTTTTGCTTCTTTTTATGGCATTAACTTCATTTTATCACTCTTTTATGGTCCCTAGAGTACAGAAGTCTTTCCAGCATATATGTCAGAACTTTCATAGTCAGTTGGAATTAAAAGTGCATTCAATTTAACACTCTAGTTGCCTCTCGTAAAGAGAAATAAAATATATTAAGTCAATTTTTCCGCATCTTCCATCTTAAGACTACTAAGAATCACTGGTTAGGTGCAGAGCCTAGTTTATTGTAGGTACTGTCATCACAGTACTGGAGAAACTAGTTATTTTTAGGACAGTGCTTCTTTCCTTGCTTTTTACCTTGTAATCCACCATGGCTGTTGATTATCATGGGTTGTTTGAAGAGAACAAGATAGAGGTATATTGTTGAGACAAAGGAGGCACTTTTCAGGTGATGGGACACCAGCATCATTTGGTAGGCTCAATACATTGAGTGAATCACATCTTAGGAAACACAGCACCTAAATCTCATCATAAATTCATGCTTCTGGGACCCATTGAGTTTTGGGCATTATATTGTATTCTGCTGGGCCCACTGAAATTCAGCAGCTGATTGGTTTTAGCTAACTAGGAGTAACATTCTCTTTGAACTATTTCACAAAGTGTCCAACTAGGCATTTAAGGTGACACTTATATCAAAATGAATTGCTGCTTCTGTACTCTTTGTGTGTGTGTGTGTGTGTGTGTGTGTGTGTGTGTGTGTGTATGGTATGTATGTGTGTGTGGTGTGGTGTGTGGGGATATATATATATATATATATATATATATATATATATATATATGCACGTATATATGTATGTGTGTATGTGTTGTGGTATGTTTCTTTGGGGACATATGTATATATGTAAGTGCTTATTCATAAGTGTGAATGGAGGCCAGAAGACAACCTCTGGCGTAGTTCCTCAGGCAGTACTGCCTACCTTGTTTTCTGAGACAAGGTCTCTCACTAGCCTGGAGCTCCCTCAAGTAGACCAGGCTTGGCCACAACACCTCAAGGAACTGGGTGTCGCCACTCCCGAGTGTTGGAATTTCAAGCACAAGCAGCCACACCCAGCTGTTGTATGTGGGTCCTGAAGATCAAACTCAGGTCTTCATGCTTGGGTGGCAGCCCCTGCGCTGGTTCTCTATGATCTGTTTATCAAGATGGAAATCTGTTGTCCTGTAATCACCAAGAGCCACAGCTCTTCTCTCGATTCCTCCAGTCACTCTTGACAAGTGAGATTGATCTGCATACTGTAATACAGCTGGATCCAACAGACTGAGCACACATTTCTTATCAATTCAGAAAAAGGGGTAGACCTTATTAAGATTGACTTAGGGAAGTCAAAGAAATGCGGCATTTATTTCTAAACAACTTGAATAGGTGCAAATTAATAGCTAGTATGTATTAATTATGGCAAAATTATAGAACCGATGACAGGTATTTCAAGATAGGAAATATTCTAAGAGAAATATTGAGAGGTTTACATGATTTTATATGATATCGGAAATAATTCAACAGCTCACTTATATTTTTCTCTAAAGGTTAATTGAAATGAGGGTTGTATAAATGAGGATTTATTTAAGAATAAATAATTAATATAACATCTCCAATTTTCTTCTGCACTGTTTATATCCAGATTCTAAGTTTCTTGAAAACCTAGGCAGTGTATAAATGATTAGAAAGTACAGGTGTAGGTGTGGTTTCTATATTTTATTTATTGTTATTTTACAATGCTGAGGATTAAATACAGGGTCTCGTGTATGCTAGGCAAGTAATGGTGCTACATAATGTTATACTACTGGACCTTTAAAATATTAGCAACCATACTTATTTTGCAATAATAATGTCAAAATATCACATACTTTTATAAACCTGAAAGCCACCAACTTGAAAAATAATAATAAAAAATAAGGAAGCAGCACAAGCATGAATAAGCTGAAAAATCAAAATGTAAGTATACCATGATAAATTTAAGTAATATTTTAACCAATTATTTAACAATTCTTCAAATCAAAATTGAAGCTTATCACTACATTTATACCAAAGAAATTAAGTAGGAATCTTTAATGGCTTGTGTCCTTAAGGGTTTCAATACATCTTTGTTGCCCTTTCTCTGGTATTCATGGGTATATGTACATATATGTATGTATGTATTTGTGTGTTTAATACATGTAGTAGCAGAAAAATTTTAATAATAGTATCTATTGCTGATCTCATGTTAAGTACTTCCCACTTTTCTGGTCATTCTCCTTGCTCATTCCACTAAGGAAGGCAATTGGCCGTGACCTACAGGCACAATTGAGTCCGAATACCAAAGACCATTTCTAAATTCAAATAAAAAAATCATCTTCTCACCATTCTGACAGTCATGATCAGCCACTCTGTTTTATACTTGCAGTGACTGCCAGTTGTGGTTTTACACCACCTGCCATATTTTACCCCTACTCTGACTTTCTTTCTTAATGGTCAGTGGCTTTTTCTTGCTTTAGTCCATTTCTAAGAGCATTTCAACACACAAGCACTTTGTAGTTGTATTGGACACATATCCATGAGGTCAGTCCTGGTGGAATTTGGGAATTCTATCACCTCTACCTGCATTTCTCCATGATCTATCAAGATGACTACTTTATCCATTCAATGTTTCAAGAAAAATAAGACTATGTCATCTTGAATTTGTTCTCTTTGTACTAACGATGGGGGTCTGTGAGTTTAGTTTGCTTATGACAGTCCAAACTTACATTTATTTTCTTGGTATAAATATTAATAGAGTTCTCATTAATTTGCAAACGGTTCTTGTTTGAGTAATGAATTATATATCCATCCAGATCTTATTTCAGGTGGTATTCTATGCAGTGCATCAAAATTTCTATTGGTACTACCTTCAAAACATATGCAGTATTCACTCACTCTCCCCCATTTCTTGTATACCATCATAGTCCACACTGTCTTTCAAATCATGCAAACAGCCACCTGCTCTTCTGCTCTCTGTTTCCTATAGTCTGAAGGCTGCCCAGACTAAGCTCGGGTCACTCTTTTGCCACAATATTCTTCTGGCTTCCCCTTTTAGATTGCATCTGAACATCTTGCCCTGTTCTATAGAGCCAGAAGTAATCCTGCTTTTGTTTATATTTCTATAAGTATACAACTCTCTCCCATTTTGCTTTTCTTCTCCAGCTGTATTATACATCTTGTTGTTTTCTCAGCACACTGAGCTTGCTCTCATCTTTGCAGTTTTTATTCTTCCTGCCTAACATTTTCTTCTCCAGCTTATCTGACTAGAGCCTGGACTTCCCCCCCCCCCCCCAGGCATCTCTTCAATCAAAGGGAAACTTTATCTGGGAGATTTTTCTTGACGATCAGTTTTTGACCATATGCCTCAATTAAGTTTAAGAAACAGGTGCATTTGTAGATTTTTCAAGCAGAAAGGAATTTAATTTAAAAATTAGGAGCTTTGTAAGATCAAGAAGATAACTCCTAGACTCAGCCTGCAGGTCATGCTGTATGTTTACATTTTCTGCATTTGGCAAGTACAGGAAAATGGTTTTGAGCTCTCTGAATTTCCCACAATTTATGCATCTCACTGGGAGAAGTTAAGCAGTTCCTACTGACCGAGCGAAAAGGGATTCTGGGAAATACATTCATTACTCTCTGTGAAGGTTAATTTGCTTAGCACTACCCATAGGCTGGAGACCTCAGAGATAGAATGAAAAAGTTTCCCTCTCCCTCCCTACGACTCCCCCCTCTCTCCCACTCTACCTCCCACCACCACCTCTTTCTGTTTTCTGACTGTGATCACATGACTAAGTTTGCTCCTCCCCATGCTCTCCACCAAGATGCCACTCCTTGCTACAGGTTCAGCATCAACAGGGCCCATGATAATGAACTGAGCCCCGGAATCTTCATGAGCTAAAATAAAAATGTCTTCCATTTTTACATTCTGCCAGGTATCTCACCATATCAATACGAATACTAATACATATTCTTCCAACACTTGTGTAACTAAAGGGCAACTAGAAGCCAGACTGCGTAGAGTGCCCAGTAGGTTAAACATGACCCCTGGGCTCTGTCACACTCTTGTCTTTACTATGCTTAACTTTTCTCACCAGTACTCACCATGCAAGACATTTCTTTGTTTTCTAGTTAGATCTGACTTATCTAATAGACATTAAAGTTTAGCAGAGGGGCTAGAGAAATGCATACACTATATTCCATGTAATGCAGAAAGTATTATCAGAGAATTTTTCAAGAGGATAGGAAAAGGGAAGCCAGTAGACATTAAAAATGATAAATTTCAGGAAATTCAATTTTAGGTCAGCTGGGTTATGTGGGAGAATAATCACGTAATTCTAATTCAATTAGAATTGGAAGTTATATTTACTTATCTCAGGTAAGAGATGCAAATGGCTTTCTGATTACTGGGGACTTCTCATTATTTTTTCATCTCTCTCTACCTTCTACAAAATATAGAGCTGATGGGTGAGATGGTAGAGTTGTGTGTGCTGGCATAGCCTTTCTTATCTTCCTCACAGGACTTGACAGCTGATTGGTCAAATGTCACAAGTCAACAGACATTTGACAGAAGCTCTGCCCCTGCACAGACCTGTAATTATCTAGCTGATCTTTCTATGACAGATGGTTCAATTTATGCTCAAAGAAACAGAAAGTGGTTTGAGCCTCAGAGATGAAACTCTGTTCAATAATAAAGCAGGTTGGTTTTATATTTTAATTTTCTTCTGCATCTATTACACACAGGAGAGAGAATTGAGATGCACATTGGAAATACCCGAGAGTTTTCAGATATTCTGATGTGCAAGTTCTAACCCCAGAGATGCTGCTTTAATTGTTCTGTGGTCCATGACTGTGAATTAGAATGTTTAAAAGCCCTTAGGTGAGTCTCATAAACAGCAAAGTTGCATTCTTCTGCCTCGAGAAGGAACCATTGATTGGGACATTTAAAACCCAAAGCAGAAGTCTGGGGAGATGGTTCAGTGGATAAAGCATTTGCCTCTCATTTGAGATTTAGAAAAAGAGTTTGGATCCCTAGAGCCCATGTAAAAGCTGAGAGGGATCCTAGTGTGCCTATAGTTCTGGCACACTCGGTTAAAGTGTGCTATAATACATAATAACTAGTGGGCCAGGGAGGAAATAAGGGATTTACACTTTCTAATCAGCAAACTTTATGTCCAGCTGGTAGACTTTCTCAGTCAGGAAGCTGGAAAGCTCTAGAGGAAGACATCTGGAATCAAATCTGAGCCTCCACGTACAATGCACACACATGTGCATATGCACCTGCATTCACACGTGAACATAGATGCACACATACCACACTACATACATACATACATACATACATACATACATACATACATACATACACAGGCAAAAATAAAATACTAAAAAACTCTCAGTGCACTCATTAGTTGGCTATTCACTAGTTTATTGCTTCCCACAACACTCATACTGTTAAGACTGCAAATTTGGTAGGTGTTCAGCCCATGAAGCTGGATGTCTCTGCAGTTTCAGTCTGGTGCTGGAGTCCTGAAGGATTTCCTGAGAACTGCTGATCTTTAGTCTATATTGGTACCCTGGAGTAGTTGGTTTTAGTACATGTGAAGCAATGCCACAACCGGAAAGATGAGCTTGCCAGGAAGAACGAGGGCAATCAGGTAAACAACTACATCCCTTTCCTTCTTATTCCTGAGATTATCACCAGAAGAGGCTGCCAAGATTTAGGATGAGTTTTCCTGCTTCAGGTAATCTTATCAAGAAAATTTCTCATAGAAGTGCCCAGCAAGTTTCATCTTAGTTGATTCCAGAGGCAATCAAGATTAGCCATCAATGGGTCTTACCATCAGACTCTAGTGGGCACCAAGAGTAATGGCAGTAGCCAGTAGAGTGTGTGTGTGTGTGTGTGTGTGTGTGTGTGTGTGTGTGTGTATGAGGTAGGGGTGATGGGGTCTGTATGTCACCTGCCACCAACAACTTGAGGCAAGATGTTCCACACCTGGTGCTGTTTTTTTTTGTCAACCTATGGCTTCTGCTATGAGAATAATCCATTCTGTATGATAACTCCAATTAAACTCATTTATATAAATATATATTTTATACACCTATATATATAATATATAATATATAATATATAATATATAATTTATAATATATAATATATAATATATAATATATAATATATAATTTATAATATATAATATATAATATATAATATATAATTTATAATATATAATATATAATATATAATATATAATATATAATATATAATATATAATATATAATATATAATATATAATATATAATATATAATATATAATATATAATATATAATATATAATATATAATATATAATATATAATATATAATATATAATATATAATATATAATATATAATATATAATATATAATATATAATATATAATATATAATAAATATATAATATATAATATATAATATATAATATATAATATATAATATATAATATATAATATATAATATATAATATATAATTTATAATATATAATATATAATATATAATAATATATAATATATAATAATATATAATATATAATATATAATATATAATATATAATATATAATATATAATATATAATATATAATATATAATATATAATATATAATTAATATATAATATATAATATATAATATATAATATATAATATATAATATATAATATATAATATATAATATATAATATATAATATAATATATAATATAATATATAATATATAATATATAATATATAATATATAATATATAATATATAATATATAATATATAATATATAATATATAATATATAATATAATACATAATATATTATATAATATATAATATATATCATATATCATATATCATATATCATATATCATATATCATATATCATATATCATATATCATATATCATATATCATATATCATATATCATATATTTATTATATATTTGTTATATATTTATTATATATTTATTATATATTTATTATATATCATATATCATATATCATATATCATATATCATATATCATATACATATTATATATTTATTATATATTATATATGTGTAAAAATGAAGGTTTTTAAATACTAGGTTTCCATATGTTTTTCAAACATTCTTAAAGTTTGAAAAATATTAACATTATTCCTTCCCCAACCCTCTACTTTTGCCCTATCTTCCAGTCTCTCTCTCCACTTAAACTATTTCCCACCATTCCATATTTCCCCTCATATCCCTTGTGTTTTAATATTCTCCCCTTGAAGTCTTCTCTTCCTCCTCACCAATGATTTCTTTCCAGAATCCTAGATTCCACAGGTAAGAGTGCTGGTGATAGTCCCAAGGATAGGAAGGAAGGGAATTTAGTTGTTTGCCTGATTGTCCTGGTTCTTGCTGGCAAGTTCATCTATCCTGTTGTGTATCTAATGTTTCTAATCCCATTGTTTCACTGGTATTTGATTCCACACCCAGGTCTCAGATCCAATGTCAGCCTTCCAAGGTCTTGGTTATATCATTCAGTCGAAAGTTTTCCAGGTTCATCCATTTACTTGGAATTTCACTCTTTCTTCTTTTGTAGTTGACATTGCATAGAGGTACCACATCTTCATTCAGACATTTATCAGTGGATGGACTTATAGGTTGTTTACATATCTGAGTTATTGTAAACACAGCAGCTGTGAACATTGGTGAGTGAGTGTCTCTGAAGCTGGAAAGAGTCTTTTGGGGGAAATGCCCAGGAATGCTAAAGTTCATGACAGTCTCATTTCTAGTCTTTTAGGAACCACTACATTGATGTCCATGATGGCTGCAACAGTCAGAATCCCCACCAACAGTCTATGAATCTTCCCCATTCCTCATATCCTCACCAGCATTTCTGGCCTTAGTACTAGCCATTCTGACTGGGGTTATATGAAATCTTGAATTAGTTTTAATTTTGAGAAGTGTTTAGTTTCATAGACCACCTAAAAGTATTTATGTATCTGCCTGGTGTTCTGTCTGTCTGTCTGTCTGTCTGTCTGTCTGTCTGTCTGTCTGTCTGTGTACTACATGTATACCTGGTGATCAAGGAGAATCTAAGAGGCATCAGATCTCCTGGGAGTGCCGTTATGGTTTCACAGCCATATTTAGGTACCAGGAATTGAACTCATGTCTTCTTAGAGAGCAGTGGCCATAGTGCTTAACTGCTTAGTCATCACTCTAACTGGATAGCTCATGTTTTAGTGGAATTTTTGTTTGTTTATTTGTTTGTTTTCTTTATGTTCAGTCTTTTGAATTCCTTCTATACTCATCTTGTCATGAACACTTTTAAATTTTATATTGGTTTTTCAAAATCTGTATTTCAACTTGGAATGAGAACTCTTCACTCACAGACTGCACCAGGACCTTTTAAACTTTTCTGGAATATTTATTTGCTTTTGGTTTTTTTGTTCAATATTTTCATTTATTTATAAATAATGTGAATGATTAATTTCATTTTCACTGGACAGCTATTTGGCTACTGTATTTACATATTGCCTTCTGACTTGTTTTGCTAACTTTATGAAATACTGAGTTCCCATGTCCTCACAATTTTCCTCTTCAATTCTGTTCTCTTCCCTATGGCTATTTGTCTGATGTACCAGTACAGATAAAGACAATGATGCATCCCGTGTGCCTTTGATAAATTCCTACAATTTTCTAGACTTGTTCCTTAGATTTATCCTAAAGGATATTTTAGGCATAACCACTCCTCTAAATATAACAGTTGTCCTGACTTTTACAGGTGCTCATTCTTAGGCAATAAGACAGCTATTAGTTTTACAAATCCTCTTCCACTCAATTTCTTTAGCAAATCATTTTCTTAAAGAGCTGGGATGGGCTCAGTGCTGAGCATGTCTGAGTCCTTGAGTTTGGATTCTTATATTGCAAAGTAGCAACAACAGTGGCCTTTAAAAATATGATTAAATTATAAATACATGGTTTTACCATTCAATAGTGAGGATAGGTTACTATTGTTGAAAATTGATTTTTCATTTATCCATTCCTTTAAATTCCTAAATGATATTAAATATTCTAATTACCAATTAAACTAGTACTTTAATGAACTCATCAATTCCTTAAAAAATAAAATTTGTACTATGTATTTTAAAATTATATTTATACTATATCCTTTTCTTTCCATTTTAGAGTTTTTTATAAGGAGTGGTTCGTTGAATGTGGCTTAAAAAATGTCTCCAGAGGACCCATGATGGAGGAAGCAAATCACTGGTGGTAAGCTAGAGGGTTCATAGCCTCTCTCTGTTTCCTATTTCCTCTCTCTCTCTCTCTCTCTCTCTCTCTCTCTCTCTCTCTCTCTCTCTCATTCCTTCTTTCTCTTCTTCCAGTAAAGTGTAGAAAATCTTTCTATTCCATGTGCTGCTTCTCTACCTCCTAGTCCCAATGGATTTATTCCCTCAGGAGCCATAAACCAAAATAAACTCTTTGTTCCCTAAGGCTTTCTCTTTCTCTCTCTCTCTCTCTCTCTCTCTCTCTCTCTCTCTCTCTCTCTCTGTCTGTCTCTCTCTCTCCTGTCATGGTATTTGATCACAACAACAGAAATGAACTCTTAGGTCCAAGGGACTATATCTGAGGATTTGCAATATTTCAAATGAGTGTCAGTCAAAAAATAATGTTCTGGGAATATTAAAAATAACTATGAAAAAAGTCTAAAAAATCCACACCCAACTGCCCAGTGCTTTTAGAAATTAATTGATAAAAGGTATACTTTCTAAGTTGGAATTGACTGAAGAAAGGAGATCTATTTGTGTCATAGTTTAGATATGTCTTTTCCATAGTCAGCCATTGACTGAAGCAGTATAGTGTCTCACTGCAATCAGCTGATTGTGGCATTTGTTTATACTTGAACCCTTGGAATAACTGGAGGGAAAAGCATTGCCTTTTATTTATCCAGTAGAAATAACAGTAATGAAAGCTCACTGACTAATAGTTTTTGGACATGTGTTTCCACATGTCCACATGTGTCTGATCAGACCTCCATAAAGAACATATGACATTGTACAAATAAAGACAAGATTATTAATCCCTTAGCTCAAGGGCACACTTGTAGTAAATGACAGAACATAATTTGAAAGCTAGAAATATGGCTTCAAAATCCATACTCAACCACATGTACACAGTTTTGGATGTGCATATTCTGACATAAAACAATGATAACTGGTCATAATCCTTTTTCATTTGTTAAATGAATGGAATTCTTATTAAAGAGTGAGAATGGATAATCTTTGGTGTTATATATTGATTTTAATAGCAGAACAAACCTTTGGCATTAAGAAGCCTTGGGGTAAGTTTGTATAGTGTGTTGGCTTATTTTTCTAGGATCTGTTGCTTTCATTATTTTGGCACACAGATGACTGAAATTCGCCAGCCTGGGATTTCTAGGGAGAGAACTGGTAACTGTGGCTAGCCCACTGCTTGTTTTATAAATAAAACGGTGTTATAACAGCTGTGCCTAGTAGTTTATGTGTTTTCTACAGCCATGTTTGGCCTACAGTGTCAAGAACAAGCCATTTCAATAGAGACCGGGCTGCCTGTAAACCTTTAAATAGTTGCCTTGATTCTTTATGGAAAAAGCTTCCTGAACCTTACGTCAAGCTACTATATTCTTCTGAAGAAGTGTTCCTGGACTGTCATTTCCCCAGGACCATCACTCAATAGAGGTCCACAGAGCCTTTGTTCCCTACCCCCCAATCAGAAAGCAAATCCTCTCAAATCTAATTTTATAAAAGATGGATACAGTTCTTACGTGTTTTTCTTCCTAAGGTGGAGCTCATTAATAATACTTCTAAAGAGAAATGATGTGGAGAAAAGAAATCAATACCTCATTTTGTAATTTCAGAGTCCACAGCAAATTAGGAAAGATCCTTTTAGAGCCTTTCCAATGTTGTTCACCACTACACTTCTGGCCCCATTTAACCAAGCGTGTGGCTGGTTTGCTTTGTCTGATGTTTTCCTGGCAGGTGGACACTTAAATGTATTATTACCTTTTCTATTGGCTCATTGGCTCCAGTCTGGTTGTCAAATGTCTGTAATCAGCGGCAGTACAAAATGTTGAAAAGAGAGGTGGTATCATGACTTAGAGACAGGAGACTGACGACTTATTCATTCAGGAAGAAGGGCTTCATGGAAAGAGAGAGGGAAACAGGGAAACTGAGAGATAAATATTACTTTACAGAAAAAAGAGAACTGTTGTGGTTCATTTTTACAGACACTGGCCTTGAGTTGTAGTTCTATAGGGCTTGAGAGTTTATAAAGCACCTTTCTACATATTCGTGAATAGCATCATTTATATCCCTATCTCACAAATGAGACTACAGGCTCAGATACAGAAGTTCCAAAGTGACAGAAAGAGAAGAGATCTATGCTCTTAGGCCTATGGAACATGTTTCCCATGTTCCAGGATTATTTTCATTGGATAGGATGCAGGCAAGTGTGATGGAGTAGGAGACACCATGGGGACACAGCTAGGACAGAGAAGAGCATTTTTTCCCCTGCAGAGAAAGGCAATTTTCTTCACTGCAAGGAAGGAAAAAGAAAGGAATTCTTTAGAAGTTTGGCATTTGTAGATTCCTCCATTCATCTCACAGATGCTTACTGAAGGCCAGAGCAGGAGACAGGACTCATCAGAGGAAACTTGTCTTCACAGAGTTGCATATTTGGGGAGTCAGGAGCTAAAAAAGGTTTTAGAATGCATACCAGATTATTCAAAGACAAGTACTAACGAGGAAGGGAATTGAAGAGTCAACAAGGCCTGGTTTTGAATCTGTTGAAAAGAGTGGCCAGGAGAAGCCTCACCTCTAAGGCTCCTAATAAAAATGATGTTATCTTGACTAATCTGTCTGACATGATGTCTTCTTCTTCTCTATTCACTTATGCAAAACATAATGCCCATTCTTATCTTAAAAACTATAAATTAATTTTTCAGTGTGACTAATTACCCACATCTACTAATTAATAAACCTAATGGTGTTCTACCCATTAGAGTTAGCAGTTGTCAAAGAGCCTGACATGCTACATCATACTTGTTCAGCAGTGGTGCAAGTAAGGTTTATTTTAAATAACTTTTTGCTTAATGATAAATAAATAATAAGCAATGCATAGCCTCTAAGTAAAAACCTGCCATTCCCAGAACCATCAGAGTAGCAGCTTAGATGATATGAATCAGTACACTGTTTTGAGCAACACTCTGAAGTATTGCTAGAAATACCAGAGTCGGGTGTGATTTCTTCTATGTCAAAAGAACAGAGAGAAGAGATTTAATATTCCATTTTTCTTCCACAATTGGTGGGCATCCATATGAATACTCTAAGACATTCAGGGAGCCTATGAATAAATAATATCTAGTTTTCTTATGGGATCACAGAATCAATTCATTTCTAAAACACAAATGTTGTCACTTAAGGAGGGCTTAATAAAATGACAGTTTTCAGTTCCCCAAGTCTGACTTTGGAATTAAATGACAGAGGAATAACAAATACACACACATCAGCTTTATTTACTGAGAAAGTTATTCAAGTCTTTTTCTATCCTTTCACCAATGGTATAGTGAAGGAAATTTGCCAAAGAAAATAAAATCCTCAGCAAAATTTGGTAATTCTATCTCTACCAGTGTTTCCATATGGAGGGCACTCCATTACAGCAACACCCGGCCTCTTTTCAGTGGTAACCTTTATGCAAAATTTAAATTTCCCAAGAAGAGCAAAGGGGATTAATTGATGCACAGTTGCTTTCAAGGCTCCATGGGGGCACCTTTCACTCTCTCTGAAGCATTCTACTGCATGAAGATGTGCTGTTGTTCTGTTGTGTTGTATTTCATTACGTTTGGTATCAGACATGGAAGAGACACAACAGGATAAAAAATTCTGTAGTTTAAGCAGAAGAATTAATTGCATAGAACAGTATCAGCAAAACCATATGTGCACACATACAGGAGCATGTGTGTGAGAGACCAAATCTTTTGGGTTCAGACTCTGTCTTAGAGAATGTGACCAAGGTTGAATTCAAGTTAACTAACAGGCTGGTAACTAGCACCAGTTTCCTGGCTACCGCCAACAAGACCTGTGTCTACACGTTTCCAGGTTATCTTCAACAAAACCCACAACTTGCACCTGTTTCTAGGTGATTCCTTAAACAAATCTGCACCCCCAGCTACAAGTCCCCCTGACACTTCACTTTCTAACAACCATCAATCAGAAAAAAAAAAAAAAAAGCAGAAGTTAGGTTTATGGTTTGGCTCCCAGCACCAGCCAATTATGTTAAAGGCCATAAGCCTCCCCTTCAGTTGTGTACCAGGCTAGATACTCCCTTTTTGACTCTATAAATGTTTGCCTAAAACTAGGCTCAAGGCTCCACCTTCCTGCTTGTTCAGGGTTGGCGGGGAGTAGAAGCTCAAGCTTGAATAAAGAGACCCTAATGGGACTGCATGGGATTCAGCCCCATGGTGGTCTTTTTGGGTTTACAAACATTTCATGGCACAATACGTACACACACACACACACACACACACACACACACACACACACACTGACCTAGCCTTAAATGCTGTTGTTTCAAACAAACTGAGTTATCCTCCCATTGCACTTGACCAAGAGGCAGAAAAAATTCTTCCTATTATCTCTATTACTGCTGTATATTTTGTGAAATGGAAAAGAAACGGTTTTCAGGAGATTGGATTTTTTCCTACCTCTAAGCAAAGATAAGACAGGTTTCTCTCTCTCTCTCTCTCTCTCTCTCTCTCTCTCTCTCTCTCTCTTTCTTGCATTTTCTTTTCCTTCCTTTTTCTTCCTTCCTTCCTTCCTTCTTTCTTTCCTTCCTCCCTTCCTTTTCTTTCCTTTCTCTCTCTCTCTCTCTCTCTCTCTCTCTCTCTCTCTCTCTCTCTTAAGAAAACTGCATCAAAATGGTGACACTTGAAAGGGTCATCCAGAAAGGGTTGTCTGTTCCTACAGTAGCTGGTTCAGGTAAAAGGATATGACAACACCAACTTTGTGAGGAATCCCTTACTGATCTCAGAAACTACCTTGATGGCAACCCTGAACCTGGGTAAAAAAAAAAAAAAAAAAAAAAAAAAAAAAAAAAACAAACCCTGCCTGTGTCCAGGAAAGTCAGAATCTGTTCTTATCTCTAAACAAACCCAGTGCTTCCAGAAGACATATGTGGATGTAGAAGGAATGTGAAATCCTTGTTTAATTTTGTATAAAATTTTTATAAATAAATAATGATCTTTGTTCAGATTTTCTTCAGATCCATGTAGAGTCAATTTCCCAAAGCTTCCTTTATGTTTTTAGAACCTATTTGTGGGATAGAATTTGACTCTCCTTAGATTTTTATCTAATAGTAGAGAAAAACTGTCAGTGTTGTACTTGGGGTTGGAGACCACAGGCAATGGGTTCGGTTTAGAAAGACATTTTAGTAACCCTTTTGGTATAAGTACAAGGAAGAATTAAAATTAAAAAAAATTCTGCTTAATTGTTTTTAAAAAACAGATTTTTGGGTGTTTGTGCTGATGAAGTCCAGGAGATACTATTTCAAAATATGGCATTTTGGCATCATTTGAAGGTTATGAAACTTACTTCTTCTTCCTCTTCTCCCTGAAGTAGACATAAGCCATCCTGGGAGGGCTTGGATATATGAATATAGGTGCATCCCTACACCCTAAGGAATGGATCCAGAGATGCCAAAGGCCTCAGTTACTTGGGTAACAATTTATTTCTAGAGCTTAGAGCATGCAGCCTCTCTCAGACACAAGTCTCATTTCTGATTGTGTTATCATTAACTTTAACAACATACAAATCCTTGTTAGGAAAACATGCTTAAGTAAAAGCAATACATTACAAGTGACATCTTTACTTTGGAGGATAATTTTTTTCTCTTTGTGAAGTTACATAAATCTTATCTTGTATCCAGTGAGTCATCAAACATTATTGCTAATCGCTCACAAATTGGGATTTGAGTTTTATAGATTGAAATAATGATGCTTATTGTTCCAGTGTTGTGTGGGTGGCAGTCCATGTCTGTGTACCAGTGAGAGTGCCTGGGTTGTGCTTTACTGATGGGAGGTTAAATTAGTCCACTGTGCTGGAAAATAAAGGATCTTTTCTGCCCCTGTAATGGATGAAATGTCAACCTGGAGCCAAGGATTTTTAAGATCTCCAAATAAACCTGTGTGTTGTTTATAAATTATTCATGTGGACTCTGGACTTTCAGTGCTTGGCATAGCTGTCAAAAGAAAATGAAAGACATAGATCAACATAGCAATAACTTTGTTTTTGTATTTATAAAGTTGATCCCTTTTCAAATTCTTTCAGATTTCTTTACTGAGTTATGTGTCCATCATGAGTATTCCTCCAAAGTCACATTCTTTGGGGACATGATTACCTTTCTGGAAGAATATCATAGTAGCATTGCCACAGATATTTGTATATGTTTTCCAAGGCTGAAACTCTTGAAAGAGCTTTGTTTTCAGAGGAATTTGTCAGTGAGATGCTATAAAAACAGTGCAGAATTTTTCTGATTAGGTTGATTCCCACAAGTTTTGAAGCTGAACAGATAAAATTAATCTAAACTGCAACAATAGTGCAGTGTGCTGACTGAGTATGATGCTTTCATTTTAATTTACCCTTTGAAAGAAATCTATTAATAACTTTTATTTTCTTGTTAATTTCAGATGTAAATTTGTAGCAGGACTTATAAAAACACTTCTGTGGATCAAACAACATTGACTAGTTCTGAAGTAGAAGAAGAGAAAGAAGAGAGATGAGGGAAGAGGAAGAAGAAAAGAAGAAAAGAAGAGAAGGGAAGGGAAGGGAAGAGGAAAGGAGCAGGGAAGAAGGGAAGGGAAGAAGGGAAGGGAAAGGGGAAGGGGAAGTGGAAGAAGGGGAAGAAGGGGAAGAAGAAGGGGAAGAAAGGGAAGAAGAAGGGGAAGGGGAAGGAGGGGAAGGAGGGGAAGGAGGGGAAGGAGGGGAAGGAGGGGAAGGAGGGGAAGAAGAAGGGGAAGGAGGGGAAGAAGAAGGGGAAGGAGGGGAAGAAGAAGGGGAAGGGGGAAGAAGAAGGGAAAGAAGGGGAAAAAGAAGGGGAAGAAGGGGAAGAAGAAGGGGAAGAAGAAGGAGAAGAAGGGGAAGAAGAAGGGGAAGAAGAAAGGGAAGAAGAAGGGGAAGAAGAAAGGGAAGAAGAAGGGGAAGAAGAAGGGGAAGAAGAAGGGGAAGAAGAAGGGGAAGAAGAAGGGGAAGAAGAAGGGGAAGAAGAAGGGGAAGGGGAAGGGGAAGTAGGGGAAGGGGAAGTAGGGGAAGGGGAAGTAGGGGAAGGGGAAGTAGGGGAAGGGGAAGTAGGGGAAGGGGAAGGAGGGGAAGGGGAAGGAGGGGAAGGGGAAGGAGGGGAAGGGGAAGGAGGGGAAGAAGGGAAAGAAGAAGGGGAAGAAGGGGAAGAAGAAGGGGAAGGGGAAGAAGGGGAAGAAGAAGGGGAAGGGGAAGGAGGGGAAGGGAAAGGAGGGGAAGGGGAAGGAGGGGAAGGGGAAGGGGGAAGGGGAAGGAGGGGAAGGGGAAGAAGGGGAAGAAGGGGAAGAAGAAGGGGAAGAAGGGGAAGAAGAAGGGGAAGGGGAAGAAGGGGAAGAAGAAGGGGAAGGGGAAGAAGGGGAAGAAGAAGGGGAAGAAGGGGAAGAAGAAGGGGAAGGGGAAGAAGGGGAAGGGGAAGGGGAAGAAGGGGAAGGGGAAGGAGGGGAAGGGGAAGGAGGGGAAAGGGAAGGGGAAGGAGGGGAAGAAGAAGGGGAAGGAGGGGAAGGAGGGGAAGAAGGGGAAGGGGAAGGAGGGGAAGGGGAAGAAGGGGAAGGAGGGGAAGGAGGGAAAGAAGAAGGGGAAGGAGGGGAAGAAGAAGGGGAAGGAGGGGAAGAAGGGAAAGAAGAAGGGGAAGGAGGGGAAGAAGGGAAAGAAGAAAGGGAAGGAGGGGAAGAAGAAGGGGAAAGAGGGGAACAAGAAGGGGAAGGAGGGGAAGGGGCGGAAGGAGGGGAACAAGAAGGGGAAGGAGGGGAAGGAGCGGAAGGAGGGGAACAAGAAGAAGAGAAGAGAAGAGAAGAGAAGAGAAGAGAAGAGAAGAGAAGAGAAGAGAAGAGAAGAGAAGGGAGAAGAAGAGTAGAAAAGAGAAGAGAAGAGAGAAGAGAGAAGAAGTATAAAAGATTTATTTTTATTATAAATGTAAGCAGTGAAATTAATCTGGTGGCTAAATTTCTTTACTTTATGGTGGTCCTCAATAACCACACAGAGAAACCAAGATTTATTTAAAACTATGCCTCAATAGCTAAGCAGTTAAATGATCTACTGTTACCTCCTGTGCTAATCTGTCTACCTCCCAGCACCATCTTATGACACTTGCTTATCATTATTGATCTGCCTCTTTTGGGCTTCAGGTATGTTTCCATAATTTCTCTCCATATCACTCCTTCATGGCTCCTATTCCTCTATCCTTCTGACTGATCAAATCTCCCCCTCTCCTCTCTCTTTCCTCTGGCTGCCAGACATGCCATCCCATTCTCTATTCTGCTCAGCCATTGTGTGATGATCAGCACTTACTGACAAGGCAGAGAACTAATGGTAAGAGTTGTTTACACAAATTTGAGACAGGAGATTCTTGGTATATTCATAACAATGTTGTTTCTGGGTTGAAACAAGATGTGAGGGAAGAGAAATCAGCATTTGAATAACACAAGGGTAAACTTTTCACAGCACACAAAGACATGCCTATAGAGGAGAAAAAGAAAAACATCAAATCAGCCAATAATTCAGTCTAAGGGATGGGAGAGGGGCTCAAGAGATTCCCATTCCTATCTGAGAGCTACTAGTAATTCACACTACTATGTGAGAGTCATTTTTCATTTTTCTTTAATGATATGGCCAGTGGAAAGGTACCCATATTTATGCAAATAGCACTAATTGAACTCAGTAGGTTACAGAATAAAAGTTAGAAAAGGGCCTGAAGGTAAGAAGAGCATGTATGGGAGGTGGCAGAGTGCGGGCCCACCTGAGTGTGGATATGATCAAGATGTGATGTTAAACCTGGTATGCTGCTATATAGCTTTAATTCCAGCATTTGGGAGTCAGAGGTAGTCAGATCTCTGTGTGTTCAATGTCAACCTTATCTTCATAGTTATTTCAGGCCACTGAGACCTTCTGATAAAACAATAGCAACTACAGTAAAAGCAACTAAAGAACGAGATATATAATTATAAAGTTGTCAAAGAAGAGATGATGTTAAGTTTTAAAAAGATTGAACATCCACTGCTCTCTTGCTATTGGATAAGCTAAGATGCATTTTGGGGTCATAGAGTCAGTTGTGAAGAGAAGTTGTTGAAGACAGAAAAGTAGGTGTCCTAAAATTGTGTGGCCACTGGGATAAAATGAAGTCATGGGCTTGGCATTTCTCTAATGTCACTTCCTCATTTTCCTGAATGTTGGCTTGGAAATGAAATGCTACAGTGAAAAGAGCTTGGATGTTGACCTTTCATAGCATATATGAATATGTATATATTGGTCATATGTATGGTACTTATTACACATATTATACATAATTATATAATATATAAAGGGGATTTATTAGAATGACTTATAGGCTGCAGTCAAGCTAATCCAACAATGGCTGACTGTGAATGGAAAATCCAAGAATACTGTAGTTGCTCAATCCAAAAGGCTGGATGTGTCAGCTGATCTTCAGTATAGGATCCAGAAGTAGGCTTTAGTGCCAGTGAAGGAAGGGCAAGCAGGCAAAGAGCAAAAGCTTCCTTCTTTCATGTCTTTATATAGTTTTTCAGTGGAAGGTATGACCCAGAATGAAGGTGCGTCTTCCTACTCCAAGGACCAGATTAAAGGTGTGTCTTTTCTTGGCCTGAGAGACTGAATCCAAGGCCTGTGTTTTTCTAACTCAAAAATCCAGATGAAAAGTGAATTTTCCTCCTTGAAATTAAGCAAAAAAATGCATGCCAAGTGTGCCATTCATTATTGGGTTTTAGCTCCAGAAGTAGTCAAGTTGACAACCAAGAATAGCCACCCCAGTAATATTTAAAATAAAATATTTTTGTGAGAGTCTTATGCTTATTGACCTAGTTAGGGCTACTATTGCTTTGAAGAAACATTATGACCAAAGCAACTTGGGAAGGTAAGAGTTTATTTTAGTTGACATTTCCATCATTGGAAAAAGTCAGGGCACTAACTCAAGCAGGGCAGAGACTTGAAGGCAGGAGCTGATGCAGCAGCCATGGAGGAGTACTGCTTACTGGCTTGCTCCCCATGGCTTGTTCAGACTGCTTTCTTATAAAACCTAGGACCACCAGCCCAGAGATGGCACCACCCACAGTGGGTTGTACCTTCCCCATCAACTCTAATTTTAAAAATGCCTTATATCAGGATCTTATGTAGGCATTTTCCCAATTGAGGTTACCTCCTTTCAAGTTACTCTATCTGTGTCTAGTTGACATAAAACTAACCACATAAGTATGAATATAAAAAGGACCTATATAATGGTATTTATTGTTCCCTGTGTGATTTGACACTGCTGGCTTAATTGTTTCTAGTGCTGAGTGTCTCCTCTGTTTCACATTGATTATTTTGTATTTCACCTCATTTTATAAGGCACTCAATTGTCTTCAAACCTCTGTAGATTTCAGTTTGAAGTTCTGAGAACCAGGGACTTATTGTTGGTTTTTAAATATCTAGTAATTACTGTGTCTGTGTCATATAATTAATAAAATAAATATTTATTGAGTCTATGCAACAGTTTTTACTTTTCTTTTTCCCTGCCTAAGCTAAAGCTGTTTCTGTATCTTTCAAATAGAGATCTGAAAAATACCAACATTAGTAGTGTAGAAGTGGAATATTTTAATGGTTGATCATAAAATGCAAAATGAGCTGAGCTACAGAATAGATTTGAATGTGCAGTGAGGTGAAAGGCTTCATAGCTCTAGTCTGAAAGAAATAGTTGTGGAAAGTTGTTAGTGAAGATCCTGTTTAGGTGGGTTCTAATACTTTAGGAGACATGCTAGCAAAATGTCAAGATGCAGAAATTTGTTGGCTACTTTCACTCCCTGAAGTGCTGTAAGAGAGAGAAACGACTGCAAAATCCAAACAGCTCTGCTGAATTGGAAGAAAGAGAACAGAGCAAGTACATTGCTGTTAACTTGTTTGAGATTGTACCTGGAAATCTAAGACAAATACACTTCAGGAAATTGCCTCTCCTTGTTATATCTACTTGGTTCCAATTATCAACTAAATTGTAATAAATTTGTATGTTTTACTCTTGATTTACCCTTTAGGCTTCAGATCTACATACAATATGATTCCCTTTTCAAGCTTGAGCTTAAAAAAGAACTTAAATTGGAGAGCTCAAAACTGAACTCATGACTCTTGCCTTTTGCTTTCTCTTGTCTGACCTCCATTCTGTCTCAAAAAAAATCACACCAGTTTCCATTCAGCTTACTCTATGTTGTTCCATTGAAGAAGATTGCATACATGTTCTGTGTCTCTCTTTGGCCTCTGTATTAGGTTTCTCTTGATCCCCCAACATACTTAGTAGCATAAAGAAAAAATGCCTTATATCACAGTTTTTTTTTTAGTTTAGAAATCTGCTACCATGTGTCTGAATTGTCTGTTTAGGTCTCACCGGCCAAACAGAAGGCATTAGTCAGGCTGCAGCTGTTGTCTGGGCCTTGGGTCTCTCTCAAACATAACTAAGCTATAGCACATCTCCTTATCTTCTTAGGGCATCTTACAAAAGCCTCATCTCCTATTTTCTGCTGCATTTGGAATGCTATCAATAATTACTTTAGTATTTTAAAGTAAAGCAAACAAAACATTATATAATTATCTGTTGCTAGTTCTTGATAGAGTTCTAAAATCTGTACACTAGAGTTTGGTCTAGTAATATGACTTCTGGTTGGCCCCTTCATGCCTTCAGGATGGGAAGTGATTACCAAGGGGCAAATTATATGATTAGAAGTGGGCTTTTTCAATGTGCACCTTCTATAGGCCTTTGACTTCTAAGGGGCACAGAGGGCTATAATACAATCAATCTCCATTAAAACTCCTAAGTGTGGTTTGGCACATCAGAGTGTTAGGAGGTGACATGCTAACAAGTGTGCAAATGTCACAGGTCTTCTCTTCCCAGCCATGTAACTTTATTTTTATCATGAGCTCAGCTTGGTTCACAGTGATGGAGACCCAATCCAAGGACCTGTACATTCTAGTCAGGTGATCTGCCACTGAGTTACTCTCCCAGCTTCTGTATCCAAGTGCACTTGATCCTGTGATCATACTAGCTTCTCTTCTGAGATGAATACTTGTCCTAAGGGTCAATCAGCTTCTATGGTTCTGAACGCAATTGTAAGAAATCAGTAGTTAGCTGGGGAAATATGAGCTGCAAACATGTGAAAAATACAAAGAAAAACTGCACAGGAGAGGTGTGGTGGAGGGAAATTGGGAGCAGTGGAAGTCAATTTGATTTAGAGCAAGGCACAGAGAGATTGTATATATGAAATCTCTGAAGAGTCTTAGTTCTACCTATATTTTAAAACCTTGCATCAGCTCTTCCCTTAGCTTCTGGAAAGAACCTGGTATCCTCAGAGTAAATCTTGGGTTTTATTATTAATTACTTGCTACAGTGAGAACTAACATCTATTGCTTTGTTCCTTCGGCAAGCATTGCTGGAACTCTTGTATGCATCAGTCACTTTGCTGTTGCTGAGGACAGGAATGTTTACCTTCAGAGGGACAAGCACCATGAAAATAAAGTAAAGGTCATTTTTAGGGATGGTGTGTAGGAGGCATTAATCCACAGAATGCAGGGTGCATGGTCTGTATTTGTTGCTAATCAGAAATTGAAGGAGAAGCAATATTCCTGCTTTCTTATGTTTTATCTAATTAGAGGATGATTATTCTGATGTTATGGGTTGGCACATAAAAGAAAAGGACATATTTAATTTGTATTATGAAGGCAACAGTGGAAAGCATGACCTAGAGTAATACATCATTAACAATGTGGTACTTTTCAACTAATGTTGAGCATTACAAAACAGCAGGTTCTAGGAGAAAGAAGGAAGAGAAGGTTAAAGCATTTTTAATGAAGAAAGCTTCCTGTAAGAAGAAAAAGAAGACTGGAAAATAGAATGCCTTCCTACTATACCCTAGAAGATTTAGATTTTATTCTCTACACATTATATATACATATATAATATGTATAATGTGTGTGTGTGTGTGTGTGTGTGTGTGTGTGTGTGTATCAGAGGGTAAATGTTTAAGGCCAATAAAATCATAAGGCTGTTATTGGTTGTCAATTTGACTACATCTGGAATTTACAAAAAACAAAATGGCTGGGCACACCCATTGTGCCTGTGATTCTCTCTCTCTCTCTCTCTCTCTCTCTCTCTCTCTCTCTCTCTCTCTCTTCTTCACTCTGACCATATCTGCCTCCACCACCACTCTATTCCTGGCAGTCCCCAACCCCACCCCCACCTCCCTTCTTCATATCCACTTCTGTTTTCCTTTAGAAAAGAGCAGACCTCTCAGGGATATCAACTGGACATGGCTTATCAAGATACAATAAGACTAGGCACAAACCCTCATATCAAGGCTAGATGAGACGACCCAGCAGGAGACAAAAAGGGTCCCAAGGGGATGCAAAAGAGTCAAGAAAAACTTGCACTCCCACTGTTGGGTGTCCCACAAGAACACTAAAGTCAACACCATAACATATATGCAGAGGACCTAGCACAGATCTGTGCAGGCTCTGTGATTGTTCCCTCAGTTTCTGTGAGCACCTATGAGCCCAGTTTAGTTCATTCTATGGACAGTGTTCTTCCAGTGATGTACAGCAGGAAGACTCACTTCTAATCCTAATCTCGGAGATGGGAAGAAACAGCTTTATTGCCTATCTTTTGAGGTGGGAAGATATATCTTTAGTCTGAGCCACACCTTCTGTTGGCAGTTCATATAAAGGATCTGGGGAAAGGAAGCTTCACTGATATTAGGGCCTACTTTTTCAGAATTTTGGCATATACTGAAGACCAGATAAGACATATAGCCTCATGGATTGATTGGATTCTTGGACTCTCTGTAAGTGTACAGCCATTGTTGGGCTTGCTGGACTAGCACAACATTACTAGTACATTATTTCATACTAATAATGTACTAAAAATGTATGTAAGGTTTTTACATTTTTGGTGAGACTTAGTAATACGACCAAAACTTTTTCTTATAGTGCCCATGTCTTTTGGCCATGCTCTCTAGAAATAAACCTTAGACAAAGCAAGGAGAACAAGGCATTACTAGATCTGGTTTCCTAATTGATACAGCACTGACTATCTTTGTCAAACCTTGGAGAGGCTCAGATGCCATCTCTGAAAACACACTAATTGGAGTCTTCAGAGTTAGCTGTATTTTTTAACTTTATTTCCAACTGCTGTTCTTTACTATCTAAAAATAGGATACAGATTATAGGCTCATTAAAGTAATACCCAGTTGGTAGATATTTATACCAAATTGTGAGGAAGTGGTGATGTCTAGTCCAACTTAGAGTTGTATTCTGGAAGATGCAAGAACAGCAGAATCAAACTAAGAGAAACAAGGAAGGTGATGTAACTGTCAACACCAGTGAAGCACAGGAACCACAAATAGTTTCTCACATGTATGGATTGTAGGTTTTTTTCAATCTGTTTGTAAGCTACAGATAGATATTCATTGTTAATATGTTTCTGTCTGATGATGTAGACTTAATCAACATGTTCATAGAGCTTTGATGATGACTTTGCATCTTGGGCACTTTCATTTGGTTTCATTTATCCTTTATGAAGTTTTGCCTTACAACTTTGCACACAATGTTAGCTAAATGCATGTCACTTACCTAATTTCAAGTTAGCCATACATGCTGAAGAAGATTCATTTGTACACATTGAAAGTGAAGCACCAAAACATTTTGACTGTGTGATAAGGCGAAAGCTTGGTGAATTCAACCGTGATCAGAACAGGGCTGAAGCATACTGTTGCTATGAGAAACAGCAAAACTACTCTGCTGTCAAGGATACCATTATCATAATATGCAGAAATTAAACAAGGTTTTAGAAGAGAAGCTCATATGAATTTCAATTTTAATTGTTTTATTAAATTGACCAATTAGAGATTTATTAGATTTTACTAATAACTGCTTAAATTGATTGTTTTTAATGGGATGCGTCAATGAGTCACTGCTTGATAATAAATGACAACCTAATTGGCTTCATTCATCATTTTGTAGATACAGCTTTAGTCTCTCAGAAACTTAACACTTGAGCATAGGAAGTTCATCAGAGTCAAATAATCCCATTCATGTTAAGAATTCATTTATTTAATTTTATAAATTAAAACAAATTGAAATGCACTGGGTGTTTTAAATGTTTACTTTGACCTTTTTCATTCATCTACTGAACATCAATTTCAAGACAGAACACCAAAACATACCCAAGAAATAAAAATATTTAAGAATTCTACTATATAACCAGTTATTTTGTTTAAAAAATTAATAACATGTGAATAAAAAGGTGTCTACCATAGTTCAGATTTCTATTATAAATGTCACAAAGACATTTTAATTTTCTCTTATAATTAGGGAGTCAAACATCATGATCAGCCAAAAGCACTCAGGAAAAGCAAACATAATATCAGTATAGAGTTTTCAGTTTCTCATCTGCACTTAAAAGATTTATGGAGGTTATATAATAAATAGGTTAAAAGTTATTTTGAGTGTGCTCTAATAATCTAATACGACTGTGCATTTTATTCCTCCAAGTCTTCATTAAATGTAAAAATGTTTAAGAAGCATTTTCTGTACGCGTGCTAAGGTTAGGAGTGGGATCCCACATTGAGTAAAACAGATAAGAAACCTTAATAATACCTGTGCAGTGTGTTCTTGGAATTGATGCTCTTATCCCAAGAGTCCCTATTCTTCTATTCTGCTTTTCTTTTCCTTTATAGAATAATCTTTGTCTAATGTAACAGGTGGTTTATGCACTAATTCAATGTCCTTTCTTCTCTAACACCATGTAAGCTTTAGTACTATTTCTCCAGAGTAATTTCAGGTCAAAAATAGGAACTGAATACTATTAATCAATAAATATAATTAGAACGTAATGAAGGGTATATCAATAACTGAAAAGCTATGCAGAGGTCAGCCTTGTACTTATACATTAATTTGAACCCTGGCTAAGAAGTTATACATTTTTTGACATATATGGTATGAGAATAGTCTAGAGGAAGGAAAGTGAAAGTTTGGGGAGAAAATGGATGCTTTCCCAGGATCACTGACAAAATGGTTTATAGCTGAACAGTTGCAGAGAGGCAGGCATGCATCTTTGAGGAATGGATGCTATGGATGCAGTGTTAAAAAGTAAATGCATTGAAAGACAACTTCCACATGTTGGTAATTATTAATTAGTAAAGTTTTAATATTTATAAGATTGGTGACTTACTCTGTTGGAGGGATATTGATTTTTCTTTGTCTTTTATTTTTTACAAAGTTAACACCAACAGCAAGCAAAATAATGCATAAAATCACATCTCTAACTGCTTTAAACTGCAACACAGGAAACACATTGCTAATTTTCTGACAATTTTTAGTTCTCATTCTAGAAAACTGAGTTTCCTTTTTTTTTTTTTAGGATGACCTGCAGATGAATCAGGAATTTATTTTTGTGGAATTGCACAGCAGGCTCCCTCAAGCAGAATCTGTGCTTCCCTCAACTGGGGGTAGAACAATAACATTAGTGATATCTCTGATGATCCCCCCCCCCCCTTAGTGCTTTCTACAGAAGTGATTTTTGAAAACCTATCTCTTTTAAGGCTATAACTGGAGCAGTAGAACAGGGCCTCATAGGTTGGTATCTTACAACAGCTGATATCCAACAACAGATGACAACTTAGATGTTCTATTTCAGGGCCTAGGAAGATAGCTCAATTAGCTATGAGCTTGCTGCTCAAGCATTATCATTTGAGTTTGATTTCCAGAACCCACATAAAAAATATTATGTATGTTAAAAGGTATGAGTAATCCAGCCCATGGAGGCAGAGATAAGCAGATCCCACTGGTCATCCAGACTATCTGACTCCTGAATGTCCAGTGAGTAAGAGACTATGTTTACAAAAATGAGATGAACAGAATGTGAGTTAGTCTTCTGACCTATGTATACACATTATATATATATGCATATATATGCATATATAGTGTGTGTAACATACATGTAATATATATTCCACATGTGTATACATATATATGTAATATACTATATATTACATACACATAAAAAGGCACACATAATCATGTGAATGTACACACATACATGTACACACACTCAGAGTTCTATTTTATAGCCTAATATCCTCTCAAGAAATATTAGTTAAAAATACAAAATTTAAAATCAATGTATGTAAAAGGCTTAAAATCTCGGAAAAAATGAAGTCACAGAGAGAACAAGTATTGGGGCGGAGCCTATAACCTTGAACACTCAAATACTTGGAGATAATGAGGGCAGAAGTTCATACTGAAGAGGGACAAAATACTTCAGGAAATGAGGTTCTGTGGGAAACACATATCTGATGTGTTGGTAGATAAGGCAAGGAGCACTTCAGCAAGGAGACAGTAGCTGACTTTGTCCAGTGTTGTTAAGAGTTAGAAGACAAGAAGGTAAAGATATCCTCTAGAAATGGTAACAAGAAGGCCATTCTTGATTTCAGAATTAGGAAAGGTCATGATCCAGACTTCATACACGGCTGGGAAGAAGGATAAGGTGTTGTGGATAGCCTGTATGATTTGGAAAAAAGAAGGTATTTAGACAGAGCCGAAGGGAGATCTCACATTGCATATACTTGGGCATCACTGTGAGTTTATGGAATGAATCAGTTATTAAGAAGGATAGCTAGGGAATGAGGGAGAAAACCAAATGAAGGTTTAGTAGATAGGAGAGAATGGATATAGAACTATAAAATAATGCCCTCTCTTAAGAGATGAAAGTAAGCACCACAGTGCTATTTCTTACATCACTCCACATTGATTTTCTCATAGTCTTATTTCTAGCTGTTTGTTTTGTATTCTTTGGAAACATTGCTTTCCCTCTCTCAGGCAGCATGGCACCTGCCTTATACAGCCTAGATTTTTCTTTTTTTCTTTTTCTTTTCTACTTTATTGGACATTTTCTTCATTTACATTTTAAATGTTATCCCCTTTCCCGGTTCCCACCCCCCTCAATACCCCCTATCCTATCCCTCTTCCCTCTGCTTCAATGAGGGTGTTCCCCCACCCACCCACTCCTGTCTCCCTGCCCTCAAATTCCCCTATACTGGGGGATCTATCGAGCATTCACAGAACCAAAGGCCTCTTCTCCCATTGATGCCCGACAAGGTCATTGTCTGTATATAAGATTATAGGAGGGATCCCCAGGTGGGACAGTCTCTGGATGGCCTTTTCTTCAGTCTCTGCTCTACACTTTGTCTATGTATTTGATCCCATGAGTATTTTGTTCCCCTTTCTAAGAGGGACTGAAGCACCCAACTTTGGTCTTCCTTCTTCTTGAGCTTCATGTGGTCTGTGAATTGTATCTTGGGTGTTCTGAGCATTTGAGCTAATATCCACTCATCAGTGAGTGCATACCCTGTGTGTTCTTTTGTGATTAGGTTACCTCATTCAGGATGATATTATCTAGTTCTATCCATTTGCTTAAAAATTTCATAATTTCACTGTTTTTAATAGTTGAATAGTACTCCATTGTTTAAATATACCATATTTTCTGTATCTATTCTTCTGTTGAAGGACATCTGGGTTCTTTCAAACTTCTGGTTATTATAAAAAACGCTGCTATGAACATAGTGTAGCATGTGTCCTTGTTCTATGTTGAAGAATCTTTTGGGTATACACACAGGAGTGGGATAGCTGGATCCTATGTTTTCTGAGGAATCACCAGACTGATTTCCAGAATGGTTGTATCATCTTGCATTCCCACTAGCAATAGAAGAGTGTTCCTCTTTCTCCACATCCTTGCCAGCATCTGCTGTCACCTGAGTTTTTAATCTTAGCCATTCTGACTGGTGTGAGGTGGAATCTCAGGGTTGTTTTGATTTGCATTTTCCTGATGACTAAGGCTGTTAAACATTTCTTTAGGTGCTTCTTGGACATTCAATATTCCTCTGTTGAGAATTCTTTGTTTAGCTCTGCACTCCATTTTTTAAATAGAGTTATTTGGTTGTCTGGAGTCTAACTTCTTGAGTTCTTTGTACATATTGGATATTAGCATTCTATCAGATATAGGATTGGTAAAGATCTTTTCCCAATCTGTTGGTTGTCATTTTGTTCTATTGATGGTGTCATTTGCCTTACAGAAGCTTTGCAATTTTATGAAGTCCCATTTGTTGATTCTTGATCTCAGAGCATTAGTCGTTGCTGTTCTGCTTAGGAAAATTTCCCTTGTGCCTATGTATTTGAGGTTCTTCCCCATGTTCTCTTCTATTAGTGTCAGTGTATCTGGTTTTATTTGGATGTCCTTTATGCACTTGGATTTGAGCTTTGTACAAGGAGATAAGAATGGATCTATTTGCATTCTTCTACATGCTGACCTCCAGCTGAACCAGCACCATTTTTTGAAAATGTCTTTTTTTCCCACTGGATGGTTTTAGCTACTTTGTCAAAGATCAAGTGACCATAGGTGTGTGGGTTCATTTCTGGGTCTTTAATTCTGTTCCCTTGATCTATCCACCTCTCTTCTCTACTAATACCATATGCAGTTTTTATCACTATTGCTCTGTAGTACAGCTTGAGGTCAGGGATGGGGATTCCCTCAGAAGGTCTT
This sequence comes from Arvicanthis niloticus, assembly GCF_011762505.2. Lineage (NCBI taxonomy): Eukaryota > Metazoa > Chordata > Mammalia > Rodentia > Muridae > Arvicanthis > Arvicanthis niloticus. The sequence continues at coordinate 56,131,987 of NC_047673.1, forward strand.
TTATTGTTGAGAATAGTTTTCACTATCCTGGGTTTTGGGGGGGTTGTAGTGCTCGCACATGGGCATGGGTCCTGTTGGGCTGTGTGGTAGTTCCCACATGTCTGTCATGGCTCATGGAGGCAGAAGCATGGGAATTTGACTGAGTTTCCTCTATGCAGCACCGGGCAGATATTGGGCTCTGAGAAGTCACCAGACTCTGCCCAGATGTGGGAAGAACTCAGTGTGAAGTCCCGCAGGGGCAGAGCTCCTGCTTTGGGGATCTCCAGGCAGAAACAGCTGACCTGGAGACTGGTAGTCTCTGTCCTTGGGCTCCCAGATGCCACTGGGAGCCATGGAAGAACTGAGACAGAGTGAGCATATGGGCTGGACCAGCCCGCAGCCGAGAGGGGCAGGGAAGAGAAGCTCTGGTAGCACCCCAGGGTAGGAGTCTCTTTGTTATGACACTCGATTGGCTGGGTAGGCTAGTTTGCTTGAGTTGGTGGCCTCCATGGCAGAAACACAGGGAAGTCTTCTAGTGGGAGATTAAGCATCGGCTTGGTAGTCAAAGGCCTTCTCCAAGGTGCCCCACGGCAGGGCCCCAAAGACACGAGGAAGTCCATGGTTTTAAAAGGTTTATTGTCATGATGGAAAGTGGATGTGGTTGTACTCTCCCTGGTTTCTCGGTTTCTCGGTTTCTCGGTTTCTCGGTTTCTCGGTTTCTCGGTTTCTCGGTTTCTCGGTTTCTCGGGGCTGGCCTGAGTTAAATAGGGAGAAAGGAAGGTCTGGGGAGGAATTCTTAATTGGCTACGCCCTCTGGCCTTTAGGTATCTCATTAATATGGAGATCTCTTGAGGCTCTGAGGCCTGTAGTCATGCCCTCTACCTGCGCTAGGTGACACAAAACTCTCTTTGGAAGGGGCTATAGGGGCATTGCCCTACGTGAGTGAAAGGCTTGAATCAATGGAGGTCTTTCAGGAGCCTAAAGTCTGGGAGCAAGGCTGAACATCTACCATCTCGTTAGGGTCTGGTGTTTGAGGCCTGTGCTCGACCAGGAATCAACCTATCCTTTTTCGTTTTTGTTATTCCAAATAAATTTGAGAATTGCTTTTTCTAACTCTATGAAGAATTCAATTGAAATTTTTATGGAAATTGCATTAAATCTGTAGATTCCTTTTGGCAGATGGCCATTTTTATCTATATTAATCCTGCCAATCCATGAGCATGAAAGATCTTTCCATGTTTTGAGATCTTCTTCAATTTCTTTCTTCAGAGACTTGAAGTTCTTGTCATAGAGATCTTTCACTTGCTTGGTTAGATTCACACCAAGGTATTTTATATTATTTGTGACTACTTTTATGAAAGAAAACTCAACTTAGTCTGACTCTTTAGATTCCTGCAAATTTGATGGTTTAAGCATTCTCCCTATTGTAATAATCGGCACTCCAAATATCACAAAAATTCATTTGAATAGTTTTCTGTTACCTAAGTTAGATTGGCTTTTATTAAACAACACAAACAGTGGATAAATACACAAGTGGATGAAATAATTAGTACCTAGAGATAGTAGAGTTTCTGACTTTCTCCTCTTCCTCCTCCTCTTCCTCTTCTTCCTCTTTCTCTTCTTCCTCTTCCTCTTCTTCTTTCTCTTCCTCCTCCTCCTCCTCCTCCTCCTCCTCCTCCTCCTCCTCCTCCTCCTCCTCCTCCTCCTCCTCCTCCTCTTCTTCTTCTTCTTCTTCTTCTTCTTCTTCTTCTTCTTCTTCTTCTTCTCTTTCTACTCCTCCCCCTCCCTCTCCTCTTCTTTTATTTTGTTTGGAAACAATCAGATGACTTTGAATATGTATGAGTGACACTGATAATTTGAGTAGAGAGCATCACATGTGGAATAAACACTTTCTGGGAAGGAAAAAATAATATTACTAAAGAAGTATGGTAACTATCACAAGTATCCATTTGTAATTTATGGTCATGGATATAAAGGCAATCAGATTATAGGTATGATTTTCTCTGTTAATGTTAAGTTTCTTGTATACCGGTAGGAATACAGATAATTTATTACAAGTTAATATGGTTTGTTTTCTAGAGATATTGAATGCTAGACAAGAGGGAATAAAGAAGAAGATGGAATTTTCATCAATAATGTTTGATAAACCTTTTTCTAAGAAGTAAGGTCAAGAGGAGTTTATGATTGATTAATGGAATAAAGATATTGGTTATTGGATTAAGTTAAAGACTAAATAAAAGGGAGAAATAGATCTATTATCTAGAACAACAGGAAAGACATAGTTTTTAGTAGTATGTTTAAAAATTTTTAGAGGTCATTAATGTCTTGATAGCAATATTATCGATGATACAGTTGCACCAGAGGAGAAGAGTGGAGGAAGTAAAAAAAAAAATGGCCAGGAATAAAGAGGCCCCATATGGGAAGAGCTTCAGCAGAGATATAGCAGTCACTAAGAGTATTGGCTGTCAGTTCTGGAAGGGAAGAGAGCAGCACGCTAAGCAACAAACTTCTAAAAAGTGGATTTAATTCCATTCTCCCATTTCTCTCCCCCCCCCCCCCTTTTTTTTGTTTGTTTGTTTTTCGAGACAGGGTTTCTCTGTGTAGCCCTGGCTGTCCTGGAACTCGCTCTGTAGACCAGGCTGGCCTCGAACTCAGAAATCCACCTGCCTCTGCCTCCCAAGTGCTAGGATTAAAGGCGTGGGCCACCACTGCCCGGCTTCTTCCCCTTTCTTTCCTTTTACTTTTTTTTTTAAATTCTTGTTTCAGAGTGTAGAGTTAATTTGGTTTTGAATATGTTAACTGAAATTGACACCAACTTTATTAGTACTTTAAAGTAGAGTAAGTAATATTGTAACTATCGTGAGAAATTACTTAAAACAACACATTTTAAAAACAGAAAGAATGCTTGATCTAGAAATATAGAAAATAGAAATAAGGGTCAGTTCTGAGTGAAGTTGTTCATTACTAAACAAAATAACTATGGAAAAGTATCATTTACTGGTAACTATTTGAGAGGGAGAAATAACAAGGACCATTAGTATAGTCAGTGTTCTGGAAATTGTCCAATGTCCTAGTTTTGAGTTTTTCATAAAAAGAAACAAACCTATAAGCATCAGTATAAAGGATATTTTTATTAATGCTATTACTCAGAATTGTAAACTTTCTTTTGATTACTAAGAGATTAAATATGACTGGAGAGGTGACTCAGGGGTTAAGAGCACTGACTGTTCTTTCAGAGGTCCTGAGTTCAATTTTCCAGCTCACAACCATCTGTAACAGGGATCTGATACCCTGTTCTGGTGTGTCTGAGGACAGTTATAGTGTATTAATATAAATAAAATAAATCTTTTTTAAAGAGATTAAATATTAAATATATATGTCTTTATGATGATCTTCAGATTATTCATATACATAAGTCTATAACCATTCAGAGATTTTCTTTTTAATATGTCTGCTTAACCAGACATCAGCTGAACTAGTGAAATTTAATGACATAAATACCTCTTTTAAACGATGGGTTAGGAAAAATTTAATTTTAAACACATAGAAAATTATCTTTATGGTTTCACTTATCCTTTTGCTTAGAAAATTTAAAGTGTAGTTGTTAACTATCAAGTAATGAGCACAATGGGTTTTCAGATGCATTGTGTAATGATGCTGCAGTTATGTAGTCATTCAACAATGAGTATTAGAATTGTGTATGCTGAGACTAATGGATCATAATTCATGCTTATCTAGTCACCCTAATAGATTCCAAGATTTATCATTTGTCCAGTATTCTTCTGGCAATTATCAGAGATCTGGCAATTGCCAGAGAGTAGTTTGTTTGTTTGTTTGTGTTCTGTTTGAGAATTTTATACATAGATAAACTCTTCCCTCCATTCTCTTCCTTCTAATTCTTTTCAGTCATCACCATTTTCCCCACAACTCAGTGCCCTACCTACCAAACTGAGTTTGCTTAGTGTTACCTGTATGTGCATGAGTGTAGGTCCATCTACTGGAACATGGGTAGGTTTTAGAGGCCTGATCCCTAAAACTTTCTTTCCCCTTCCCCTTCCCCAGAAACCATCAGTTACCAATAGTCTCACAGTTATGGTGGAAGCCCACAAATGCCTTCATCTTCCTGTCCATGCTAGAATTATGAATGGCTTGATTGTTTTGGCTTCAAACCTTGGTGACAAGAGTGAATGCTTTATTTTTATTTCTATTAAATTATTATTTTTTTACATTCTATCAGTCTTTTACTCATAAGTGGGAATAATTTAAAGGGAGAAAATTCACAGTAATCTCTTGGAATCTTTTATGCATCTGATAGAGTATGAAGTTTCATTACATAGTGCCATCAAGCCTCATAGTCATGGGTGGCTGTTAGTCTTATTCTCTTAAGAGTAATTATATACTGAGCAGAATAGCTTACAAACGATTCTTTATGATAAGATAAAGAATCAATTTAGGTGAAAATTATGCAGCTTTCATTTAGATTTTAATTAAAGACTGCAGAAGCCCAAAGGAATAGACTGTTAACAATTTAAACAACTAAGCATATTGGAATGTCATTGAAATTTCAAAAAACAGCCTCAACAATAGAAATGTTTTAAAATTATGCATAAATTAACAATTATCTCATGCATAATTTTTACGAAGAAATAAAATAGAACTTCTACCTGATATTTATAGTCTCCTATAGAACATAATTTAACTATTAATTTTTAAATGATTAAGAACAAGAAAAGTAACTGTGATGAATTATAATTGATTTTTCTAATTGTAGCTGAACTAACCCTAAAAAACAATTAAAATATTTTAGATGATTTTAGGACATTTAAAACATTTTAATATAGATATTTCTTCATGTAAAAGTATTTGATAGGAAATTAATATTTCCACCACCTAAAAAAGTATTTCTAACAAAGTGAAAAATTACACATCAAACCTTTAATGCATTAGTCAAACATGAAATAGATATCATTAAAATTTGAAGGTTAAAGGACAACATAGAGAGTTAAAAAATACTATTTTACAAATCATTTCTGAAGTGAATACAACACAAGGTGACAAGGCAGAAATATATTTCCTTGGAGCAAAACAAAAGCTATTGAAGAAAAGATAAAACTTTCTACAACCCCAAACAAAATGTTTAAATGAAGAAATAACTAGGAATAAGGTGCTATACGTAGAAAATTATCAAAGAGAAATCATGTTGTGTCCAGTTAAAGTGTTTGCAGAAGCAAAGAAAGCCACTGTTTAATGCTATCATTTAACAAGATTGTCCAGAAATTCACAAGACATTAAGTGTGTGTCTTTGAAAGGTCTGCCATTTACCTGGTGAAATTGCCCTGGATGGTCAGTTTTGAGATTGTAGACTAGAGATGTTCTGGCTCCTTAAGTATAAAGATAATATTCTGTGAACTCTTAGGGAAAAAATATTCTACATGAAAAAATAATTGATTCGACTTATACTTCCTTATAGTAACAGAGCAGAATACCAATAAAAAAACGCGTCCTAGGTATTTAAATAAAATGTGAATCAAGGCTTTTATATCTATCCAAATTCTTCTTGTTTTGAAGCTGGGCAGAAGCAGTAATATGTATACAAATATGCAAACAAAACTTGAAAGGATTTTGTATAGGCAACTCTTAATGATGATTCTAGGAAAAGAAAAATTTCACTAACCTAAGAATTACAGGGAAATGTGCCATGAGAATATTATGGATGTAAAAAGTGGATCTAAGCTGGGGTATGCCAAGCTGCCCTGAGCAACCTGCTATCCCCTCTGGACGTCCATTCTCTTCCCCACCTCTCTATACAACTTCATCCACCTGTTTGTCCTGAACCATACAGGTTAGCTTCTCTTCCTTCACCCATCTTTCCTGCTCCCTGAGTCCTCTGGAGCACCACAAGCTTCCCTAAGCATCCTGCTATGCTGCTGAAGCCTCCATTCTCCTGTACCTCTCTGCCTACTATCATTGGACTTGTGGACCCTGAACCATTCATACCTGCTGATCTAGAACCGTACTGCCCAAAGATGCCCATCAGAGGCCTGCCACAACAGAAACAAGGAGGTCAATCTCCTTCCCATACCTACCACAACAGAAACATCCAGGAACTAAAGCTATTTAGATGGCTAAAGGCCCCAGAAAAACCACAATCAACAAAAGCCAGGGCAATATGATACTCCAGAGCATAGCTTTCCTACTACAGAAAGCTCTAGATATACTATCACCACCAACGCACAAAATAATCACCTAAAATCCACTCTTATAAAGATGATAGAGGCTTTTAAAGAGGAAATTAATAAATACCTGAAAGATATATAAGAAAATGAAATTAAAAGGGTGAAGAAAATAAGTGAAACTGTACAAGACATGGAAGTGAAAATAGAAACAATAAAAGAAGAAACACAAACTCAGAGAATCCTGCAGATAGAAAACCTAGAGAAGAGAAAAGGAACAACAGATGCAAGCATTACCAACAGAATTCAGGAGATTGAAGAAAAAAATTTTAGGCATAGAATATACAATAGAAGAAATTGATATATTAGTCAAAGAAAACATTAAAGCCTAAAAATTCCTGATACAAAACATCCAGGAAATCAGGGATGCCATAAAATGACCTACCTTAAGAATAATAGGAATAGAAGAAGATGAAGTGTTGCAGCTTTTAGGCCCAGAATATATTTTCAACAAAGTCATTAAAAAATTTTTCCCACCTAAAGAAAGAGATGCATATAGACATACAAGAAGATTATACAACAGAAGAATTAGACGAGACAAGAAAAGAAAATTTTCCTAGCACATAGTAATCAAAACACAATATTTACATAACAAAGAAGGAATATTAAAAGGGGCAAGGGTAACAAAACAAAGTAAGATCTACTGAATTACACCAAACTTCTCAACAGTGACTCTAAAAGCTAGAAGAGCCTGGACAGATAACTTGCAACCTCTAAAAAACCATCAATCACCATAGATGAATAAAACAAGGTATTTTAAGACAAATCCAAATTTAAACAATATCTATCTATAAATACAGCCCAACAGAAAACACTCCAACCCAAGGAAAATAACTACATCCAAGAAAACACAGGAAATAAGTAATTCCATAGCAGCACGAACAGGGAAGCACACATGTGCTTGTGCATACACACACACACACACACACACACACACCCTAATACCACCAACACCAAAGTAACAGGAAATTACAATCTCTGGCCATTAATATCTCTCATCAATGGACTCAATTCCCTAATAAAAAGACACAAGCTAACAGAATGGATGCAAAACCAGAATCCATCATTCTGCTGCATGCAAGAAACACACCCTGGCAAAAAAGATAGACATTACATCAGAATAAAGGGATGGAAAAAAAAAAGTTTGCCCAGAAAATGGACCAAAGAAGCAAGCTGGAGTAGTTATTTTAATATTTAATGAAATGGAATTTCAATAAAAATTAATCAAAACAGACAGGGAAGGACATTTCATACTCATCAAAGAAAAAATGTACCAAGATGATATTTCAGTTATAAACATCTATGCTCCAAACACAACGGCACCCTCATCTGTAAAAAAAAAATTGCTAAAGCTTAAATCACACATCAAACCCCACACATTAATAGTGAGACACTTCAACACCCCACTCTTACTAATTGAGAGGTCACTCAGACAAAAACAAAATAGAGAAATAATGAAACTAATCACCATTATGAATCAAATGTACTTAACAGATATCTACAGAATACAAAAGACATATAAGAATATACACAAAAGAATATACCTTCTTCTTAGCACCTCATGGAGAAGGCCCCAAAAACTGATCATATAGTTGGTTACAAAGCAAGGTTCAACATATACAACAAAATTGAAATAACACCTTGTATCTTATCAGACCACCATGGATTAAACTAGATCAACAACAGCAAAAACATTAGAAAGCCTCCACACTCATGAATACTGAACAACTCTTACTCAATGATCTCTAGGTCAGGGGGTGGGGGAGAGAGAAAAGAATGAAAGGTTTTCTAGAATTCAATGAAAATGAAGGCACAACATACCCAAATTTATGGGATACAATAAAAAGAGTGCTAAGAGGAAAGTTCATAGCACTAAGTACCCCCATAAAGAAATGAGAAAGTTCTTATTCAAGCAATTTAAAAGTATACCTGAATGACCTAGAAAAGAAAAAAAAATGTAGCAAGCACACCAAAGAGGCAGGAAATAATCAAAATCAAGGCTGAAATCAACCACTTAGAAACAAAGAAAACAATACAAAGAATCAATGAAAACAAGAGCTAATTCTTTCAGAAAATCAACAAGATAAACAAACCCTTAGGCAAACTAACCCAAAGACATAGAAAGAGTATCCAAATAAACAAAGTCAGAAATGAAAAGGGAAACACAACTAGAGACACTAAGGAAATTTGAAGATCCATTAGGACTTACATCAAAAGTCTGTCATCATCAGGGAAATGCAAATCAAACAACTCTGAGGTTCATCTTTTACCTATCAGAATGGTTAAGATAAAAAACTCAAGTGATAAAAAGGGAAACGTTCCTCTGTTGCTGGTGGGAGTGCAAACTTATACAACCACTTTGGAAATCAATGTAGTTTCACAGAAAATTGGGAATAGTTCTACCTCAAAACTCACTTATACAACTCCTGGACATATAGCCAAAATAGTCTCAGCCATTCCACAGATACACTTGCTCAACTATGTTCATAGCAGCTTTATTTGTAATAGCCAGAAACTGGAAAAAAAAAAAAACCAGATTCCCTCAACTCAAGAATTGATAAAGAAAATGTGGTACATCTACACAGTAGAATATATTCAGCTATTAAAAATAAAACCATCATGAATTTTGTAGGCAAATAGATGAAACTTGAGAATATCATCGTGAGTGAGGTAACCCAGTCCCCAAAGGACATGCATGGTATGTATTCACTTATACATGGATATTAGCCATAAAATACAGGATACCTTTACTACACTCCACAGATCCAAAGACACTAAACGAGAAGGAAGGCACAAGCAAAGATGTCTGAATCTCACTTAGAAGGGAGAATAAAATACTCATAAAGAGGCAGATGGAAGGAGGAAATTGGGTGGAAGAGGGGATGGCAGGGGAATAGGAAGTCAGGATCAGGTATGGGGAAAGAATAGGAGAGATGGCCACATGGCCATGAGAATTAATAGAAATCTGCAATTGATGGGGGTAGGGTTGTGAGAGGCAACTCCAGGATGGGACAGAGACCTTAGATTAGAGAAATACCCAAGAATCAATGGGGGTGACCTTAGCTGTGGCATACAGCATTAGGAATATGAAACCTGAAGAGGCCACTTCCTGTAGCCAAGCAGGAACCACAGTGGAGCAGTAGAAACATCAACCCACTCACAAAACCTTGTACCCAAATTTATCCTGTCAACAAGAAATGCAGTGACTGGAGATGGAACAGAGACTGAGGGAGTAGTCAACCAACAAGGAACTAAACTTGAGACCCATTCTTTGGGCAAGCACTAATCCCTGACACCATTAATGATACTCTGATATGTTTATAGACAAAAGTCTAGCATAGCCGTCCTCTGAGAGGCTCCTCAGCTGACTCAGACAGATGTAGACACCCATAGCCAAACAGTGGGTGGGGTCTGGGGACTCTTGTGAAGAGTGGGGGGAAGGATTACAAACCCCCCAAAAGATGAGAACTCTACAGGAAGACCAACAGAGTCAATCAAAGAGCATATGTTGGCTGGAACTAGACCTCTCTATACATGTGTAGCAGATGTGCAGCTTGATCTTCATGTGAGTTCCAAACAACTGGAATGGGGGCTGTCCAAAAAGCTGTTGCCTGTCTGTGGGATATCATCTTCTAGCTGGGCTGCTTTGTATAGCCTCAGCAGAAGCGGATGTGTCTAGACCTGCAGAGACGTGATATGCCAGGGAAGGAAGGTAATCAGTGCAGGCCCTACCCTCTCACAGGAGAAGGGGAGGGGAGATGATTGTAGAAGGAAGTGACCTGAAGTGTGGGTAGTGAACAAGATGTAAAGCAAATAAAAAAAGTGGATCTAAGATCTAACACTGGTAGAAATATAGACTACAAAAATAGTATATAATATTATAAAGTAACATCTTTATTGATTGCTCTATATAGAAAAGTGGAAAGACCTGTTTCAATAGAACCCCCCCCCCCAAAAAAAAAACCCAACAATAGAAGATGGGACATTATAGAAAATTATATTTATAAACAGAACCAAACAGTGTCAGTTTCTGAACAAACATGAACCTTCTTAAGTAATAAAAGAAAAAAATGAGCAAAGAAAACTCAGTAGAAATAAAGCTACATTGCTTAAAAATATATGAAAAAGTAGAAGATACAATATAGTTTACATCAATTATTCTATGTGGACTTAAATCACATATTAAATAAAATTATTTTCAGGCTCATTTACATTGTATCCCCTATTTTACATTGTATGTAAAAGAAATAACTAAATAAATGAAGAAGAACAAAAATAAAATAAAAATAAAAGCTTTCTCAAAGCAAATGTAAGCAGAAAGAAATCAAAGCTATAAAGTTGTTATAGATACAAGCTGTCAACCTTTGGATGTAGAATGTCATTCAAAGCCTCATGTGTTGAAGGCTTGATTATTAGTTTGGAGAATCCTGGGATATGATGGACACTTCAGGAGGTGGGCCCCAATAAAAGGAAATGGGTCACTGGGAACATATCATCAAAAATACTTAGGTCTTGAAGCAGTCTTTTCAGTTTTTATAAAATGAGCTTCACTTTTTCTGTTAACCGTTCCCCACAATGATGTCTCATGAATGTTATAGGAGCATAAAAAGAGAGACAAGTGGTCAAGGACCTATGCAGCAGCATTCATACGTAAAAATTTGAGGAAGTGATTGTATCATGAGAACTTGGTACTTGGGGTGACATTTTAAACCCAACTCATAACACCCAGATATTTTGTCAAAACTGTGGAAAGGGGTTGGAAGATCACTCCGTAGATAAGATCACTCGTTGCTCTTGTAGAGGAACCAGATTCTGCTTCTGACTCCAACAAAGCAGCTGATAACCATCTGTAACTCCTGTTCCAGGGGATATAATGATCTATTCTGACATTCGAGTGCACCAGGCACCCACATAATACATATACATACATGTAGGCAAAACATTCATGCACATACATACATCTTTAGAAAAAAGGGCAGGTGATACATATTTGAATTCAGATGCTCATGAGGACAAGGAAGGTTCTCTTTTTATGATAAAGACACAGTCCATTAATAAGATGGGAAAGGAGTGCCTGGAAACTGAACAACATGGGAGCCGCCTTCCCAACACAAACAGGCTAGATTCTAATCCAAGGCATGACATGGATAAGTAAAATCAACTATGTTATTTTTTTTTAGGTCAGTAAACTTGCATTAATTTAATGTTTTTTATTGCAACCTCCCCATGAGGTTACATGTGTTTTAGTACTTCTTTTAATATTATTTTTCTTTCCGCATTTTTATTGTATATTTTATTTACATTTCAGATGCCATGCCCTTTCCCCATATCCCCTACCTAGAAAACCTCTATCCCATACCCCCTTCTCCTTTTTGCTTTTATACGATTTTTTAATGTTAACCAACGGCTGTAGAAATTTGGTAATGCTCAATATCAATCAGAAGTGTAACCTAATATCCAACCTAGATATATCAACCAACTTTGACTGGCAGAGACATGTGAACATCTGCCTCCATGTCTGCCCCCCCTCTTTCTCTCTCATCACCTAGCTCCTCCCCTCCTTCTCCTCCTCCTCTCCTTACTCCTCCCACCTTAGCTCCTCCTACATATCACCCTTCCTGTTAAAATAAAACTTTTCTCTCAGAATACAGTTAGAGCATAACTATACCAATTTATGTCAGTAAGGTGCAAGATAGACCTAATACCCAGTCCATCATTTTGTTGACTATCCAGAACCTCTGTCATCTCTCCTAAATAAAAGACTTAGTTCTGAACCTGGCTTTTTTTTTCTTGGCTTTAGAATGAATGTCAGCTGAAAACCATCCTCTCAAATCTTTTCTCTCAAAGTAAATAGCAAGGATTGGCTATGAGACTATAAGTTTTCAACCCCATCAGAAATCCAGAATGACTGAGTTAACTGAAATTATGGGAAGCACAAAGCATAGCTTCTAAAACATAACCAATTTATAGAGACCACTGAACACCTGGACAGTCCCTATACTACAGAATGATCAACTATGTTATAGATGTAACCATATGACTTTTCAGTAAGCCAAATAATTTAATCACTTAGTTACATCTTATATGTATAATTATGTGTTATGGTTCAGTAATTAATAATTCAGAAATGAAAATAACTTCCACTCAAGTACCATGGGCATTTGTGGAAACTGACCCCATCTGGGATCAAAGCCTTACAAGTTCCAAGCTGAAGTAATAGACTAATTTACAGTAATTAATACTTAGTAGAAGTGTAATTTTATTGCAGAATTAGAAACAAATAATTAATGAAGTGTTATTTCTAGGTAGAAATTAAAATAAAATGATATATAGCCTTATGGAACATGTAAATAAAATTGAAATTAGAAAATTTCTGTATTAAAAAGTTCAATACAACTGAAGCAATGAGGAAAAAATATAGTCTTAAATATATACTCTTATACTTTAAGATCACAGAAGGTTAATACACAACTCAAAAACTAGAAAAATATGAAGTAATTTTGGAAGATGTATATATAACATTTTCAGAAAACTAAATCTAACCCCAACAGAGAGAAAATTTAGTCAGGTATGGTAAGGTTGACCAAAAATTCCAACATTCAAGAAACCAAGACACAATATGAAGAAACCCTGTGTTATATAGGTAATTCCTGACAACCTTGGCAAAACTGATAGATTCTGTCAAAAACACAAAAGTGTCCCTGAAAGTTTTAATATCAGATAATTCACAGAGAAAATCTATAATATCTCCAAAGGCTAAACTATCTCTGTTTTATATTGTTTGTTAAAAATCTAGAAATACAAAGAACTTTTCTATTTATTTTGTAAACCAAGTGTTACATTAATTCTCTTGTGTGTGTATGAGAGGGGGGGTCAAATTAATTGTTTCCTTAGAGTTAGGAACATTTATTTTGAAGTTAATATAGAAATTCAAATATGGTTGAATATACCACAGTAGCAAAAGCCAGGTATTAAGACAAAAAGTATCTTATTTCCTTGAAATATCATGAAAGGAATGTCAAGTGGCAAAGAACTAAAGAGTGCAGAGGCCACCACTGGCCCAGTCCTCATGGATATTCTGTTCATAGCAAGGAAGCATCTAATCTTTCACGTAAATAGATATTTTTAAGTAAGTGGTGCTAATGCAAAGGTAACCATGTGAGGAGAGATAAGAAGTGAGTCAGACATCCAGTTAGATTGGAACCATTTGTTGAAGACACTTTCTCTTTTCTATTGTATGGATTTGGCTTCCTTGTAAAAAAGAAAAAAATACAAGTGTCCATAGGTATGTAGGTTTATTTCTGGGTCTTCAATTTGATTCTGTGGATTCGCCTGTCTGTTTCTATACCAGTACCATGCATTTTTTTTTTTTATTGCTATTGCTCTGTAGTACTGCTTGATGTCAGAGACCGTGATACCTACCACCAAAAGTTCTTTTATTGTTCAGGATTGTTTTAGCTATTCAGGTTTCTTGGTTTGCATATAAGTGGAGAACTGTTCTTTCAATGTCTGTTAAGAATTTTGTTGGATAGAGATTACATTGGATCTATAGGTTGCTTTTGGTAATATGGACATTTTCAGTATGTTAATCTTAATGATCCATGAACAAGGAAAATCTTTCCACCTTCTGATATCAATTAGACTTGAAGTTCTTGTCATACAGGTTTTTCACTTTCTGGGTTAGAGTTATGCCAAGGTATTTTATGTTATTTGGGGCTATTGTGATGGGTACTATTTCTCTATCTTCTTTTTCAGCCAGTTTATTGCTTGTTTATAGGAATAAATATACTGATTTCACTTCTTCCATTCCAATGTATATCTCCTTGATCTCCTTTAGTTGTCTTATTGTTTTAGCTAGCTTCATTGAAATAGATTGAAGAGATATGGGGAGAATAGGCAGCCTTATCTTGTCCCTTATTTTGCTGGAAATGCTTTACGTTTCTCTCCACTGAATTTGATGTTGGCTATTGGCCTGCTGTGTATTACTTTTATTGTGTTTAGGTATGCCCCTTGTATCCCTGCTGTCTCCAAGACTTTTATCATAAAGGGGTGTTGAATTTTGTCAAATGCTTTTCTGGCATCCAGTGATATGACTATGTAGATATTTTTCTTTCAGGTTGTTTTTAATTGTTGGATTATTGTTGATGTATTTTAGTATATTAGTATATTAATATTAGTATATTAATATTAGTATATCAGTATATCAGTATATTAGTATATTAGTATCTTGAGCCACCAAAGCATCCCTAAGAAGAATATAAAGGAAAAAACCACAAGGAAAAAACCACAACCCAGGGGGAGAACCACAACCCCAGGGTAGTGAAGGTGGGTTATTGGAAAGTACCTGTGGAAAGTCCCAGTCCATTATTCAAGGAATAGTCACGGGGAACATTCTGTATAGGCTATTCTCAAAAGCCTATTTATATTCAACCATCTATCTTGTGGTCAGTCAAGTTCCTGAAAACAGAGCTCACAAACAAGCTGATCTGCACTCTTGGTTCTTCTCAGCCTGCTAGGAGTTTTTGAAAATTTTAACCCTTTCAGTATACCTACAGAACAGAATACTACTCAGCCATTAAAAACAATGACATCATAAATTTCTAAGGCAAATGGATGGAACTAGGAAATATTATCCTGAGTGAGATAACCCAGTCTGAAAAGGACATTCATGGTATGTTCTCACTCATAAGTGGATATTACCTACAAAGTACAGGATAACCATGCTGTTATCAACAGACACAAAGAAGCTGTATAACAAGGAGAGCACTAGGTGGACGGTTAAATCCTTGTCAGAAAGGGAAACAAAATATATACCAGAGATAAATGGGAAAAAAGGAAATCACTGGAAGAGGGAATGGAAGTGGGGGGGGTGAATCATATGTAGGAAGTGCAGGGGAAAGGCAGGGGAAAGTGGCTGGGGGTCCTGGGGGCAATCTAGGATGTGCCAGAGACCTGGAATGGGAAGAGGCCCCAGAAGTTCTATTGATCTGAGATTCCTGGCAGTTGGGGATGTGGATCCTGAAGTGACCACTTCCTGAAATTGGGCAGAATTTTCAGGGGAAACTTAAGGACAGCAACACACCTACAAAGCCTTTTACCCAAAATGTGTCCTGCCTCCAAGATGTGCAGGGACAAAGATAGAGCAGAGTTTGAGGAATGGCCAACCAAAGCTTGCCTCCAGTTGAGACCCATCCCATATACAAGAACCAATCCCCAAGATTACTAGTGATACTTTGGTGTGCTTTCAGACAGGAACCTAGCATAACTGTCCTCTGAGAGTCTCTATCGAATAGCTAATGGAAAGAGATGGAGAGACTCAACACCCAAACAGTAGAAGGAGCTCGGAGAGTCTTACAGAAGAGTTGAAAGAAACACTGTGGAACCAGAAGATGACAAGTACTCCACAGGAAGACTAACAGACTCAACTAATCTGAACCCTTGGGGGCTCCCAGAGACTCAGTCACTGACCAAACAGTGAGCATGGACTTACCCTAGCTCCCCTGCACATATGTAGCAGATGAGCAGCTTCATCTTCCTTTGGGTCTCCAAACAACAGGAGCAGGGTTGTCCTTGAGCCTATTGCCTACTTGCCTGCCTATGGACCATGCACCTCTAAATGCACAAACTTGACTGGCCTGGAAGAGGATGTTCCTATTCAGGCAGCAACTTCATGTGTGGGGGTGGGAATGGGAGTGAGGAAGGGGGTAGTTCACATCCAGAAGGGGGCATCTCCTTCTAAGGGGAATGGGGGAGGAGTTAAGTGAGGGTGTCTTGGGAGGAGAGGAAGAGATGATGTTGGATTGTAAAATAAATAAATAATTTTTTAAAGTGAGTCAGATCCAGAACTCACATCCAAATAAGTTCCCATAAACCTAGATATGTGAATGGCCCTCCAAATAACAACTCAGAATGTAAGAATGTAAGACAAGATTAGTAAATTCAACTGTAAAAAATATGGGAACTGCCTTCTAGTGACATCAATGAACGCCCATAATCAGCTTGAAGAGGTTAATGAAGAGTCTGTGCCCCTATTCCTGGGCTTGGGGACTGAGGTGGTTAGTATTGGGCTGTCTTTCTAGGGAAAAGTAGTGGTTTTGTTGGAACAGGGAGGATTAGCTATAATTTATTGCATAGCTATAACCTATTGGTAGAAATATGTATAATTGTTATTAAGATGAAGTTATAATTTCTTAAATGGTACAAAATTTACATTGATTTTAAATTTAAGTTTTTCATTGGTATGAGCTGCTTATTGATATAAAAGTGAGATGAATATTTTTATTCTCATAACACATTTAGAAATACAAGGCTTAGACTCATTCCTTCTTTAACTTTTCTAACTGATTTGAGATGGTTAGACTGTGAGTTAAGGGCCTATAGCAAATTCATGGCTCTGAGTTTATTGTCAGGGTGTTTTCTATATTTTATTTAGAAATAGCTGAGAGGAGTTAACAGAAAACAGTCCAGATTGCCTTACATGAACAGTTGGTTTTCAAAACATCAGAAGCCCACTGAATTGATGTTATAAACATTTCTGTATTAATGCTTATTTTGATTAGAGACCTGTCTGCTCCTGACAGCTTCTTGTCTTGGATTCTAAGAAGAAATTGAGCATCTTTGGAGTTACTCCAGTTATGGTGAGTCAGCCACTAGGCAAGAATTGCCTTTTTTTCATCTACAGACAAATTACTGTCCAGAAAAGGACACACTTGCAGAATAGTCAACTGATTATATCTGTCAAGACAGAGTAATCAGCCCTTAATAATTCTGCATCACTTGGTCTGTCAGATGATCCTGGGCCAGAAGGCTGAAGATTGGATGCTCCAACATTTTGTAGTATAGGGACTGTTCAGATGTTCAGCGGTCTCTATAAATTGGCTAAGTTTTAAAAGCTATGCTTTGTGCTTCCCATAATTTCAGTTAGTCATTCTGGATTTCTGATGGAGTTGAAGAGTTATAGTCTCCTAGCCAATCCAGGGTATTTACATTGAGAGAAAAGATTTGAGAGGATGATTTTCAGCTGACATTCATTCTAAAGCCAAGAAAAAAGCCAGGTTCAGAACTAAATCTCTTAATTAGGAGAGATGACAGAGATTCTGGATAGTCAACAAAATGATGGACTGGATATTAGGTCTATCTTGTACTTTACTGACACAAATTGGTATAGTTATGCTATAACTGTATTTTGAGAGAAAAGTTTTATTTTAACAGGAAGGGTGATATGTAGGAGGAGCTAAGGTGGGAGGAGTAAGGAGAGGAAAAGGAGTAGTAAGGAGAGGAGGAGGAGAAGGAGAGGAGGATCTAGGTGACAAGAGGGGGTGGGGAACATGGAGGCAGATGTTCGAGTGTCTCTGCCAGTCAAAGATAGTTGACATATCTAGGTGGGTATTGGATAACACTTCTGATTGTATGGACATCTTGTTTTGAGCATTACCAAACTTATAAAGCCTTTGATTAATATTTTAAAAAACTGTATAAAAGCAAATGAGAAAGGGGGTGGAATAGGGGTTCTCTAGGGAGGGGAAATGGGGAAAGGATCTGAAATGTAAATGAAATATCCAATAAAGAAAAAAAAACCCCAAAAAACAAAAACAAAGAAAACCTTAAAATTCAAGAAGAAAAAAAGAACATTAAGTGCCATTAACTAATGGATAGAAAATATGAACAGGTAGATGATAGGAAAGATAGATAAATGGCTTTTATTCATGTGAAAAGAATCCCAGTCTCATTCTCACAAGAAAAAAATACACAAACTAAAACTAAACAGAAATCATTTTTTATATGTAAGGCTGTCAGCCAAAATTTCTCAGGGCTTCATAAATTTGATAAATCTGGAAACTAAAACAATTAATAATAGTGACAGTAATTATTATGCATTGAAAACCACAGAGAAATCCATTATTCTTAATTTCCAAAAGTACCAGCCATAAACAAGTTTAATAAATGGCCTCATTAAGCTAAAGACCCCTGTATATCAAGACACACCATTACAGTAGTGGAATGAGAAACGCCAACCAGAAGATGTTTGCATACAACTTTACATACAACTGGCATTGATCGGTGTCCCCAAACCTCCAAACTGCATTTGAAGATATGGAGAAATGATCTTCCTCACTGCTCATGGGAGTTTATTTTCTATTCTCTCATTCAGAAAACTATGACAGTATATACAATGTAGTTTTCTTGTCTCTTTTACTCATTAGTACATTGTGGAATTTAAACCTATTAATTTGTATTAGTTTCTTTTTGTTTGTTTGTTTGTTTCTGTATCCTGACCCAAAGAAACTTACAGGAGAGTTTATTTTGATTTACAGTTCCAGACAAGGTACAGTCCATCCTGAAGAGGAAGGTATGGCCACAGGAACATGAGGTGGATTGGTCACATTTCATCCACATGCAGAATTCAGAGGGAGAGAGGGAGGTGAGGGAAGGATGGAAAGATGAGGGAGAAGAGAGAGAAGGAGAGAGAGAAAGAGAGAGACAGAGAGACAGAGAGACAGAGGCAGAGAGAGGGAGAGGAAGAAAAGAAGAGGAAAGAGGGCTCTATGCGGTAGGAGTGGAGAAGGAGAATAAAAAGGAAGACACAGCAGTTCTACTTTTTACTGTATCTAATGTGCACAACAACCTGAGAAGTAGATGTTGCTTTCCCATGCCAAGAGCTTAACTTGTCAGGCATTTGCCTGGGAATTTGCATCAACTGTACAGTCTGAAGCTTGGGCTCTTTTCTCTACATTCTGCTCTCTCTCTCTCTCTCTCTCTCTCTCTCTCTCTCTCTCTCTCTCTGTCTCTCTCTCTCTCCTTTCCCATTTGTTGAGTCTCTATCTTTTTCTCTCTCTCTCTGTGTGTGTGTGTGCGCACACACACACACACACACACACATGCAATGGGACTTTCTTGTTGTTCTAACCAGGAGATACTGAAATATTTCAATGATCCCATTAAACAGTCTGTTTGCCTTGACTTCTGCAGGAGCAAAGCTGAAGGGCTTTGGGGATAGATACAGAATCCTCTTTAAAGGTAAGTTGGCAGATAAGTGGGAAATGCAATTTCTCTACTTTAAGGAAAAATAGTTGGAAAAGACTGGGTATATGACAGAATGATAACAAGAGGTCCAGGAGGTGCCTGCTTAACAAATATTTACAGGCCTATAGTAATCAGAAAAACGAACACTCTATAGAATTTCTTATATTTGCTGTTAGGTTTTTTAGAATCTTTGTACATATTCACTGTTATGTTCCACTTTCGTTCATCACTGATTTCCGCAGTAGTAAAGGTGGTGGCCATTCGAGCTCTGAAGACAGACAGATGTATCTGTTCAGATCTTCCCAAGAGGTAACCACTACTTCCTACACTGATGATTCCAACTCAAATTTCAGCTCGAATCAGAAAAGACTAGAGGTTCACTGCACCTTTCTCTTCCCCTTTCCCGACTCAAACATCCATCATTACATTTAGGTTTTTTCTTTCCTTCCTTCCTTCCTTCCTTCCTTCCTTCCTTCCTTCCTTCCTTCCTTCTTTCCTTCCTTCCTTCCTTCCTTCCTTCCTTCCTTCCTTCCTTCCCTCATCTTTTCCTTTCTTCTTTTGTTCCTTCCTGCCTACCTTCTTTCATTCCTTTTTTATCTTTTGAGTCTTAAAGAGACTAAATGGTAGTAGTTCTTTTCCTTTCTTATGAGGGAAATAATGGGGTATTTTACTTTCCCTTTTAAATTGAGATTATTGTCACATCTCACCAACTTTATATCACTAACAGCTATTGTTCAAGAACCTGATACCCAGTAAACATCCAGTATATTTAGTTGAAGGAGAATAAATGAGCTCCCAGTACACACCAGTTCTCATGGAAACTATAATTAATCTTTCATGATTTGGGGAAGAAGAACAACAAATATGCATAAAGAAATAGTTTCAGCCATCTGAGAGATGCTAATGTGGCTCCCTAAGGCAGATTATAACCAAACAAAGCAATGTAAAATAAAAAGCAAAGCTGGAATGGGGATACAATCACCTTAAGCTTTTCTTTCAGAAAAATTCTAGGATGCATGTGCCCGGACATATACTATTGTGTCTCAGACATAAGAGACAAAAGATGGATTGGTAAATAACTAGAACTATGTTCTCTCAAGACAGCACACACACTGTACTTTAAATCTTGAATGTCTCCCAAAAGCCCATAAGTGGAAGGCTTGTTGCCTCCCTTTGGTGATGGTAGGTAAGGGTGAAACTTTGGGAAGTCAAGATCTAGTAAAACTAATTTAGGCTTTTGGGGTAGTTACCTTGAAGGGGACATTGGAATTCTCAGGCTCTTTTCTTGTTTGCTGTGTACCATCAAAGGAGAAGCTCATCTGCCCAGTGTCTCTGTCATGAAACACTACCTGGTCAAAGACCCAAAAGCAACAGGGCTAACTGCTCATGGATTGAAATGTCTAAAACTGTGAGCCAAAATAAGCCTTCCCTCTTTTTTTTTACAATCTTACACACATTCTAAAGCAACGAAAGGTGTCTAACCTTTGAATCGTGTCTCAAATTAATCTCAAGTGAAATATATTCCTCCAAGAAATTAAACTTCCCACTAAATGTGTTCTATATTTTTCTTCATGTTTTTCAAAAATGGGAAATTGATTTAAAAGGAAAAGTAAGTAGACTCTTCTATCAATTGGCATAATTCAATGTTTGAAGCAGAAGTATTTTTGGTTACATCATGGATACATCATATTACAAGGCTTGGTTTAAGAAAAAGTAACTCAAGGTTGGGCAGATGGAAAAGTGGGTAAAGGCACTTGCCACTCAAGCCTGGCATCTGAGCATCTGAGTTTGTTCCCCACCTCCACCCCCAATCCCACCCTGGTAAGCATGGTGGATGGGAAGAACCAACTCCCGAAAGTTATCCTCTGACCTTCATGTATATGCTATGTTATGTACATGACACACACATGTGCACACACACACATACACACACAGAGGTCTTTTAAAAATAAGGCATGAAACTATGATGTGTGGCTTTAGCTAAGTCAGACTTTTAAATATAAAACCCTACTAATAAAGAGAAAGTTCTAGGAAGTAACATTAGAAGTGTCAATAAAAAATGTTGGAAAAGGAGACAGTAATAAGGCCCTCCAAAGGTTCATTAGTACAATGATAGTAGCATTGGGCAAGGAGAGAAGGTACCACAAAGCTTCAGCGACACACAGGTTCTAAAGTATGTGTCTGAAGTCTTGTGAACTGATGTCTTGCATTCACAGAAAATGGCTAGGACTTTTTGACACCTTCCGGATAAGTCCCTGGATGCCCCTCTTTCTTGGAGAGTATGCCTTTAGAATTTGCATAACCATCTGTACCTGAGGCAGATGCTGAAGGGGCTAGCAAATCCAAATGATGGGTCAAACTCAATTCTTTTCTTGAAGTGAGAGTTGGGTAGTGATATATCTCCATGTTCACAGCACTCTTTCCCTTATGAAGATTGTCTAAAGTTTCTCATGGACCTTTGAGAAATAGCTAGTCTAGGATCCTCAAGGGCTTCCCTTTTCAAAGATATTTGAGAAGAAGTTTAGAGATATACTAACAGCTTTAACTACAGCAATTCATCTTACTATCCAATAATATACTTGTACTCTTCCTCTAGGGATGTTGTTTATAGATTCTGCTAGTTCACAAATGGGCTATCCTATATATATTCTATCTAATGATGTCCAAGTATTTTGACTCAATCTCCACACATACCCTAGAATATAATGCCTGATATTTATTGGATATTGCTTCTCAGCTGTTTCTTAAATACATTTGTGCAGGCCAAACATTTCTGTTGGCATCTGTATGATGTACAGAGTGATGGACCCATTTCTTCACTTCCTGTGCTCTCGAGAGAGTCCTGTGTTCTAAGTGGGAATCAAATACTTCATTCGTCCTTGGATGTTGTAGTTATAGTATTTCATTGGTAAGAATGACAACCCACGCCCACAATAGATATCTATCTCTGTTAGAGCAGGATTTGCTCTTTCCAGGTCAAAAGGAAAACAAAGTAGTCAACTTGACATCATGTGACTCTTCTGTCTTCTTGAGAAAAGGTTCGCTGCTGTCCTAGGATTGTTTTCTCTTTCTGGCAAGTTGAACAGTTATTTGCAACAGTAGAGCAGGCATCTTTGGTCAATAGACATCAATAACATTGCTCTCAGTTTTGGCCATTGAATTAATTAAACCTGTCTGTGATGTCCATGCTGGAATAGCTAAACACTGTCTTGTAAGCTTTAATATGCAATACATAACACATTCTTTTATGCATTCACATAAATCCATTCCCATGCTGCCTGCATATCAAATACTTTTTATCCATAAAATTTTAAACTTCTTTATTACTTCTTCATCACAAGTCCAAGAGTGTCTATTGAGGTACTCAGTGTTGCCCTGAGCTCTCTATACAGCTTCTCATCTGTGTATATAACGTGTCTGCCAGGTTTGTCAGGAAAGGTCTTTTCTTTTCACTCCCCACAATCTTTCATGGCCTCTCTCAAGTGACATTGCTGTGTAGTTGCCACCATTTTTGGCTTAAACCTTTCATATCCCTGAACATAGAAAGAATGAGTTGGTTTGTTTTGAATCTTCTGCTAACCACAGTCAGGATGAACAGTGATGGTGGGTATGGATCTAGTTTCCCTAATAAAGTGCTTTCCCATCTGGGCCATGGTGGGTTTGAAATCTCCTATTTCTATCTTATAATGGATTGCTGTTGAACTCACCTGACTTTATGATTTAGTGATCCTCTCAAATTGGATCAAATGTTACAGGTGCATGAAAGCCACTGTTGCTCTATTTTTACCACCATCCAGGAACATGCCAGGAATAGGTTCTCATAGGTACATAGTTCTTCCCTGCAGATGGTCGTTTTTCTCCAGAACTCCATGTATTTGTCCTGTTGTCCCCCAACCCCTGAAGAGTCCCAGATGACTTATTGCATTTATACTGGTAACTCCATTATCACTTGGACTCTAGGTTCTGAAATGAAAGTGATGGGATCATCTTAGCTGAAGTCTGAATCTACTGTAGAGGACTTTCCTTCTCTGGGACCCACTCAAAGCTAGAAAATTTCTAATTTTCCCATGTGTAAAAAAAAGCCTATTAGACATTAGATTTTCTTGGTAGTAGAGTTGCAAAGTGCTATCTGCATCCTCCAGTTATGCATGATTTTTTTTCCATCTTTGAACATTGGATTCCTGATTACATTATTGATAATGTTAGCTTGGTCCATGAACCAATTGATAATGTTAGCTTGGTCCATGATTATTGAGTTTGTGTCTTACTAGGGCCCCTAGTTTTTGAGCCACCACTTACAGTTTAACCCAATTTACACAATGTTATCAATGGCATGAATGACTGATGTTTGGTGGGATGTCAAGTCACTCAAGATCTCTTAGATTATATCATTGCATCAGGACTGTAAGTTAACAGAACCCTAAAAAGTATAAATATATAATTTAGTCCATTATATTCTAATGCCAACTGTTCCTGCTGTATCTTGTTTGAGTAGACAATAAAACATTTACCAAATCTTCATGCCAGTACTTGAGGACAAATTAATTTATGAAGAACAGCACCACATCTGGTATAGCAGCTGCAGTGGGTTGGCTGTGTAGTTCCATGTGTGTGGAAATCTACAATCAACTTCAGATTCCATTTGTCTTCTTAGGAGCCAAACTGGTGGCTTAATTTATGACACAATGGGGATCAACATTCCTGCCTCCTCTACCTGCTCAAGCTTCTTCAAATTGAGTGATTATTAATTACTCGGAAGAGCAAACTGAACTGTTGTTTTGATGGTTTGCACTCAGCCTTCCTTGCTAAGAAACTACTTTGTCACAAGTGTTGAATGTCTGGTGTAAGGGTAACTAATTACATTCCCAGGGACCTGGCCAACGACTACCAGTGAACCCACAGAAACTACAGACCTATTAGAAGCTAAATACAGGTCCAAGAACCAAGTACCTGGGTTGAAATTTGTTCCGGTGGAGAATGAGGCAATATTTGGCATTGGGGATAGAATGCTCTGGTCCCTGAGTTACTATTAACACAGAACTTGTTTCCAGTTGATAGTATATTGTTTTCAAATACGTTTATCAATCTAATTTGTATCATTACCCTATCTATTTTGGTTGGTCATAAAAGGGGCTTTGGTCTGAAAATTTCTATATATACATGTTATACTGGAACATTTGAATTCCAAATAGAAGGTTAAAAAATTATCCTCACAATGACAATCTAGTTTCTACCTTTTTAATATAATTTGTTGGTGGTTTGAGAGCCTGAGAGGCTCTGTTGTTTAAAAATCTTAGAATGCACAATCAAGGTAAGTATATTAGCACTAATATGCTTTTCAAAATTTTATTGCATTTAAAATATTTATATTATATATATATTTATATTTATATTATAACAGGAAATCACATTTTCATTTTCATTTCATTTCATATAACATTAATAACTTGTGAAATATGTGAAACACACAAATATGTGTGAGTATATACATACATATAAGCACACATACATACATACATACATACATACATACACATGAACACACACATGCACACCTAACTCCAGCCATTAAAAATGGCCACTGATGGTTACCAAATAAAAGTGGCTATCATGAAGACCCACCTCCTAGGTGCCTGGAAATCAGTCTTCCACTGGCAGCCTTCAGATGAAGATGTAGAACTCTCAACTTCTCCTGTACCATGCCTGCCTTGATTCTGCCATGTTTCTGCCTTGATGATACTGGACTGAACCTCTGAACCTAGTTTGAATTAAGATATGATAGAGTAGTTGGTGTGGGGATCTCTCTGAGTCCACCTGGCTTCTCTTCTTCACTTGTCTGAGCTTCAGCACAGTCTGAGATGTCTGGGTAAGACTAGAAGGGACTCCAGAAAGGACAAAGGTAGTTTCCCACTCACAACTAGGTGGCTTGCAGTTCCCAGTGGGCTGTATTCATCTATGCCTAAAATCTAGGACAACCACCTCAGACATGTGTGTGTGACCGATGCTATGTACAGTACAACCATCCTAGAGTACCTCACTGCAGAGGTGTTTGAGTTGGCAGGAAATGTATCAACAACTTAAAGGCAAATTATATTACCCCTGTCACTTGCAACTTGATATACAGGACATGAAGAATTAGACTCTCTGATCAAGGCTGCAATTTTTTTTGGGGGGGGGGGATGGTATCATTTTACACATCCACAAATCACTGATTTGAAAAGGACAACAGAAGACTAAGGATGCCTAGATTCCTTATTATCTCAGGACTCTATTCTATTTATTTATTTATTTATTTATTTATTTATTTATTTATTTTATATTTTATATTTTATTTACATTTAAGATGCCATCCCCTTTCCCCATTTCCCTTCCCTAGAACACCCCTGTCCCATGCCCCCCCCTTTCCTTTTTGCTTTTATACGATTTTTTTAAAATGTTAATCAAAGGATTTATAAGTTTGGTAATGCTCAATCAGAAGCGTAACCCAATACCCAACCTAGATATAAAAACTATCTTTGACTGGTGGAGACATGTGAACATCTGCCTCCATGCCCCCTCTCTCTTTCTCTCATCACCTAGCTTCTCCTTTTCTTCATCTTCTCTCCTTGTTCCATCTCTTCCTCTCAGTACTCCTTCCCACTTAGCTCCTCCTACATATCACTCTTCCTGTTAAAGTAAAACTTTTCTCTCAAAATACAATTAGAGCATACTTATTCCTAATTGTACCAGTGAGGTACAAGATTCAGGACTCTATTCTTAATAGCTATCTGATGTTGGTGATTCCAGTGGACTGCATCTCTTTGAAAAACATAATTTTGCCTTTTTGTAATTCTATTTGAGCAAAATGGAGGCTTAATTAGTGCCTCCAACCAACAAAATTTCTGCATTCGAGTCTTAAACATATTTAAGTGTTCCTGTGGCTTTCAAAGAAGTTATTGATTTTGAAATAGTGGGTTTTGATTGAATTGACTGTTTTATGGGTTGTTTTTTTTTTTAAAACTGTTTGGGTTATTAAAAAATGGCCACTGATGATAACTAAATGACCAGTTCCATAATGTGAATTTTATATTACAATTCATACTTATCACATGCAATCACATGGCTGATAGAATAAACCATTCAAGTCTCCTGAGATAGAGGATTGAACTATTTTATCTATGATACAACCATCTTTTACTAACAATTCACCTCTTTAGCTCTGTGTGTTGTTTTCTCATGAAAGACAATCTGAAGAGAGAAAGAAGTAAGTGAAGGAGAAACTGTGCCTCATTCTGGCAAACTCTGTTCCTCATTCCCTGAATGAGAAGGA
This sequence comes from Arvicanthis niloticus, assembly GCF_011762505.2. NCBI lineage: Eukaryota > Metazoa > Chordata > Mammalia > Rodentia > Muridae > Arvicanthis > Arvicanthis niloticus. The sequence goes on from NC_047673.1 coordinate 56,158,531, forward strand.
AAGGCTGGACTGCAATATGAAACCCGGGTTTCAAGCCTTTAGGCGCTTAGCTTAAAGCCATGAATTTTCTATAGTCCCTTAACTCACAGGCTAACCATCTCAAATCAGTTAAAAAAGTTAAAGAAGGACTGGGTCTAAGCCTTGTATTCCTAAATGTGTTATACAGGCACAATGCCTATGACAGTAACAATATTCATCTCACTTTTATATCAATAAGAAGCTTGTACCAATGAAAACCTTAAATTTGGAATCAAAGTAAATTTTGTGCCATTTAAGAAATTATAACTTCATCTTGATAATAATTATAGAGATTTCTACCAATAGGTTATGGCTATGCAATAAATCCTAGCTAATCCTCCCTGTTCCAGCAAAACAACTACTTTTCCCTAGAAAGACAGCCCAATATTAACCACCTTAGTCCCCAAGCCCAGGGAATAGGGGTGCTGACTCTTCTTTAACTTCTTCAAGCTGATTATGGGCGTTGAGATATTAGAAGAGGGGTGGGAGGAAGAGTAAATTGATAAACCTCTGATGCTGTGTCTTCACTACATCCAAATGGAATTCCAAGACATCGGAGGTTTGAGCAGGTCTGCTCAGTTTGCTTGATGAGTAGATACACCAAGGCTGTGTATTCTGCAATATACAACTCTCAGAACAAGTTTTAGTGTCAAGATAATTTTTTTTCCTAGAGGGCTGACTTTTTTTAGAGATGTTAGTTCTAACAACTTTTCTTTTTTTCCCCTTTTTAAAATTGGTTATAATATTTACATTTCAAATTATTGTTAGGGTGTTTTCTATATTTTATTTAGAAATAGCTGAGAGGAGTTAACAGACAACAGTCAAGGTTACCTTACATGGATAGTTGGTTTTCAAAACATCAGAAGTCCATAGAATTGATGTTACAAACATTTCTATATTAATGTTCATTTTGATTAGAGACTTGTCTGCTCCTGACAGCTTCTTGTCTTGGATTCTAAGAAGAAATTGAGCATCCTTGGAGTTACTCCAGTTGTGGTGAGACAGCCACTAGGCAAGAATTGCCTCTTTCCATCTACAGACAAATTACTGTCCAGAAAAGGACACACTTGCAGAATAGTCAACTGATTATATCTGCCTAGACAGAGTAATCAGCCCTTAATAATTCTGCATCACTAAGGTCTGTCAGATGATTCTGGGCCAGAAGGCTGAAGATTTGATGCTCCAAAGTTCTGTAGTATAGGGACTGTCCAGGTGTTCAACAGTCTCTATAAATTGGCTAACTTTTAGAAGCTATGCTTAGTGCTTCCCATAATTTCAGTTAACTCAGTCATTCTGGATTTCTGACTAGGTTGAAGACCTATAGTCTCATAGCCAATCCTGGCTATTTATTTTGAGAGAAAAGATCTGAGTGGATGGTTTTCAGCTGACATTCATTCTAAAGCCAAGAAAAAAGCCAGGTTCAAAACTAAGTGTTTTAGTTAGGAGAAATGACAGAGGTTCTGGTTAGTCAACAAAATGATGGACTGGGTATTAGGACTACCTTGTACATCACTGGTACAAATAGGCATAATTATGCTCTAATTGTATTTTGAGAGAAAAGTTTTATTTTAACAGGAAGGGTGATATGTAGGATGAGCTAAGGGGGAAGGATTATGGAGAGGAAGAGATGGAGTAAGGAGAGAAGATGATGGAGAGGAGAAGCTAGGCGATGAGAGAGAGAAAGAGAGGTGGGGCATGTTCATGTTTTTCCACCAGTCAAAGATAGTTTATATATCTAGTTTTGGTATTGGGTTACACTTCTGATTGAGCATTACGAAACTTATAAAGCCTTTGATTAACATTTTAAAAAATTGTATAAAAGCAAAAAGGAAAAGGGGGAATGGGATAGGGGTTTTCTAGGGAGGGGAAATGGGGAAAGAGGGGATGGCATCTGAAATGTAAATACAACGTCCAATAAAATAAAATAAAATAAAATAAAATAAAATAAAATAGCTTAGCTTAAAGGAGGAAAAGAAAGCAAGACCAATCTGTCTCCAGCCCTCTCTTTCTGTCATCCATCATATGCTTTACTCTTAAAATCTGCCAGTTTCTTTTACCTTTTTTAAAGAAATAACTCTTCATTCCACTTTTGTTTGGTATTTTTTAACATCTCTATTTCATTTTTTTCTCCTGTGCTCTGTATTATTCTTTATGTAATACCAATGTTGGCTTTGCTTAGTTCTTGCATCTGGTTCTTAAAGAAACACTGTGAAGTTGTTCACATGAATACTGCGTTTTTGAAGCAAGTGATTAAAAGCTTTATCACAGAACTGATTTTTGTTGTGTTGTATAAGCCTCCGTCCAGCATGTCTCCATTTTATTTGTCTCAAGAACATTTTAAAATTCGTTGTTGTTTGATTTAAGTCTTCTGGAACATGCTTAATGTGTGCATCATACCAGTTTCCAGGTTTTATTTTATGTTACTGGTTCCTAGTTTCATGCTGTTGTCCTAGGAGAAGATATTTGGTATGATTTAATGTTTAATTGCTTGTGCTGTGATTTTTTTCTTTATCATAACATATGATCTAGAGAATGTTCAATGTGTAGCTGAGAAGATTTTGTATTGTGTAGCTATGTGGGTAGTGAAAGGGTCTGGCATATTCATTTAGTCTAAAGTACAGTTTAAATCCATATTTCTTCATTGATTTTCTGTCTGGATGATCTGTCAATGGCTAAAAGTAGTTTAATTCTCTGTCTTTACAGTTAGTCTGTGTCTCTTTAAATCAATTTGTGTGTTTCCTATACCTAGGTACTAAAATACTGGAAAAAAATATATCACCATTGTTGCTACTTCCTGTTGTATTTCTCTCTTTATAGTTCTCTCTTTACATTAAGGCCATGCTTGTTTGTTTTTAACAGCTTTTGACTAGGTTGCTATTTTATCTAATAGGAGTTAGTTAATTATATTTTCTTTTGGTTTCCACAAGCTCAGAATACCTTTTCTAATATGTTCCCTTTCTCTTTATACACATCCTTATGTGTGTGGTGAGTCTCTTGTAGGCAGCATGCAGTGTGTCTTATCTTCTTCCTTTGGTTTTCTTGGTTGTGTTTTTCTCGTGATTTATTTTTCCAACTTGCCACCATATTTCTTTTAAGTGGAGAATTTAACCCACTTGAACTGAAGGCAGTTATGGAAAGGTGCAGACTACTGCTAATTTTTTTTTTTGTTTCCTAGTTTATTTGTAGACTCATCCCCATTTTACATGAATTAGATTCCTTTCCTTTAACACCTTTAAATTCTCCATCTTCTAATCTTAGGGTATTTATTCTTTTAGCGTGCCTCTTTTGAGATTGTGTTTCATTGCTATCATGAAGCTCACTACAATGTCTTAGGGTTATAACAGTATATTGCAAATGAATATTATTTTAATTTTGATAACTGAAAATTGTATATAAAAATTTTGTGCCATTCCTGCTGCTACATTTTGCATTTTATGTGTATCACCGTCTATGCATTTTTTAATTCCTTAGTCACTAGCAAAGTTGTTTTTTTTTTTTTAACAAAGATATAATAACATTCATATCTTGTATGCCTTTGAATCATCCTGTTTAGGATATATGGTAATCTGCACTCTTTGATTATAATATTAACATTTGAAGACTCACAGTCCAGGTGCTCACTTTTCCTTGTGGATTTTTCTGTCTTTAGATGTTTTTCCTCAGTGTGGTGTGAGCACCTATGTGGGGAGGGAGAGGGCTGGTGCTGTTCCAGTGAGCTCCTTCACTTAGGCTGTCAGTTAGGGGCTTTTCTCTGTTCTGTGAGACATACAAGTGATTTTGCCTAATTGTTTTTGAGATTCCACAAAGGTTTCTTTTGTGAATAACTGCAGGCTATTCTGTTTGTGAGCGTTTTAGGCATCTTGGTGGCATCTCTTTTAAATTTCTAATTTTGATTCCTCTTTGTTGTAGCAGTTTAGCCTTTAAGCTAAAAATACTGGAGTGATACAGAAAAAGGTAGGGTTGTTGGAACGACATAAAACAAGAACTGGAGACCTGATTGTCAGTATCTACTGTAGACTACGTCTAGTCTGTGTTTGCTAACATAACTACCACTCTCTCGCTTTCTACCTAAGCATCCTGGCTGGATCAGAATTTGTCACATGCCTGTCTTCTGCAGCTGTTACTGTGACCAAGAAGGTGAGGTCTTTAAGACATATCGAAATTTGCTCAAAGCATTATTATTTGACACTGTTTTGACCCAGCTTATAGAAGAACACAACATTTATATTGGGTTTTGATACAGAAGAAATTTCAAGAGGTTAATTATACAGTAGAACCCAGTAGTCAGCCACAAGTGAAATTTTAGAAATTGAGATTACTAATGACCCAAATATAATCATTCTCCAGGGCACTCAAAATAAATTCTGTAGTCTTGTATTGATATAACAACCTATGACCATGGAGAAATATTTGCAGATTTTAGGGCAGCAAGGACTGAATATAATATCCCAGATTACCCATGTGTTATATCTTCTGTGGTATAGTATTTCCCTACCAACTCTTTTCTATTCCATAAGAAGAAAATTTTAAGCATAATCTCCTACCTTATATATTTTTGGTATATTCTTAACTTCTAAAGACAAATTAATACTAGATAGGGAAAGCTTTAAAATGATTATTATAAAGGACTACAATAACTTAAAAAATAATCTACAGGCTCCCACTGGAGTAATGAGAGAGAAATTCAGCTAAAAATACCAGGGTTAGTGTCTGACAGTTAGTTTTACTTTACTAGTGAGTTGCCTGCGTTTCATAGGAAACTGTAAGCCTCAGACCTCAGCTATCAAATTTAAATTTCCCCAGTTCTGTGGCACGAGTAGTCTTAACACATGTAATTAAAACTCATGCTTCAATTTTTTGAGAGATTATAAAATATATGCTGCATTATATAAATTATAATTTATAAAAATTATAAAGATTATAAAACGATTATAAAAAATGTGCTGCAACTGGTCAAAGTTTTGCCATCATTGCCTGTGTCAAATCTGTAACCAATAAGATTGACTCTGCTGTAATATATATAATTAATAGGCTACATGAATTTTACAATTTTTGTTAACTCTGATTCCCATGAGTCACTAAAATGCTAGTGGATACACTATGCATCTTATTTGTACCAGTTTTAGAAGAAATGAATCTGACACAAGAAAAAAACTTCTCTTCGATCTCATGCTGAGAGCGTTACTGCGTACATATTTAAATGCCCTCCTCAGAGATCACACTTCAACACAAGGTAAAGATGATTATGAAGAAAATTTTCCAGCTCCCATGCTGGTGTTCAAATTGATGGAAGCCGACCATGTATCTCTATGAATGGTTGGCTATGTAATGAATCATACACAGTGGTGCCAAGGCACTTTTCCAAGCTAGAATAGTGAAAGAGCTTTGATAAGGGATGTGGGGTTTGTGATGAAGAGAAATATCCAATTGAGAAAACTAGCTCTAGTTCCCATGCTGTTGTTTAAGTTGCTGGAAGGAGGCCATGCGTCAGTCACCTGTGTGATCCACCTGTGAGCTTGATTTGGGCACAGACAAACCCATTTATCATTAGCTTTAGAAATCTTTCTTATTAGAGTTTTCAGTGAATTTTTTTAATTTGCAAAATAATTTTATTAAACAGATGTGTTTTCTGATAGTCTCATACAAGTATAAGTGTTCTGATTACTCTAACTCCCAACCTCTTTTATCTCCCTAATTTTTTTTTTTACACAAATAGTATACACTTAATGCATTTCTTTGAAACTATTTTAACAAGGTAATAATATCTTGAAGATTTTGTAGAACAAATGAATTTTTTAAAACTATCTTTCATTTCCTGATATGAAGTTTCTGTACTCTAGTATACCAAGATAAATATACTTTTATACCTAAATTGATACACATTTTTTTCATTTTTTCATTGTTACAAAATTTCAATATATTAGATAATAGATGCTTAGAAGTCAATATTGTTACTGAATTAAATTTATTTAAAATATAAATTTTCATATATCCTTTTATATAGTTAAGTATTTTTATGATCAATGTTTTTCCTAGAGGCATTGGGAATTGATTACTTTGAATATTATTTTGTCAAAATTGTGATTGGGAGTTTTCCTATTGTATGTATAACTTTTAATGATTGAAATCTTAGTGTCTGTACTATAGTTGCTATATTTTTAACTTTATAAAATTTGCATTTGAATGTCTTTAACATTAACATTGAAGTGACCTACAAAGCCAAGTTTTTGATGTCATGTGGTAGATATGAATTTTGGTTTATAACAATAAAATACCAAATTGGTCATACTCCATTTTGTCTCTATACCACTGAAAACATACCCATGTCATTGTTGAAAAGTTTGTCATCTCATTACTGAGCTCCCCCCACCCCCATTGCCATCTCTTGGGTTGATACTCATCCAAAGTTTCTTGGATGACAAGCATGGGAGTAAAGACAGCAATGTCACGTCATCCAATAGTTGCTGCAATAATTTATATTCTCTATAAGCAAGCATGCTTTCTTCTATATGATACACATTGGCAAAGAATGCTCAAAATAATGAAAACAGCATGTATATTTGTATTAATTACTCTTCTATTTCTATGATAAGATACCATGACCTAGCCACCTTACAGAAAAAAAAAAGTTTACTGGTGGGTTACAGTTCAGAGATTTATAGTTCAAAACCATTATAGCAGAGGGCATGTTATCAGGTAGGCAGGCATGATTCTGGAGCAGTAGCTGAAAGCTCACATCTGGAGACACCATCAGAATGCACAGAGAGAAAGAGAGAGAGAGAGAGAGAGAGAGAGAGAGAGAGAGAGAGAGAGTTAACTGGATAGGACATGGACTTTTAAAACCTCCAAGCTCCTCCACAGTGACACACCTCCAACAAGTCAATGCCTCTTCATCCTTTCTATTCAGGTCCACCAACTGTGGACCAAGTACTCAAATATACGAGCCTGGGGGTGGGGGCGTTCTCACAGAAATTGTCACAGTGGTTTTATCTTAAGCTGTCACGTAGTTCTCAGAAGATAAGTATTTTTATTTTTTGTATGTAATTTGTAAATTTATCATAGCACAAGGGGGTTGCTTATGTACTTAATAGCCCGTGATAACCCCAGTAACACATTAAAGGTTAAGCATGATTTTAAAATTATGAAACTAAAAATTCTATAACTAATATTATATAATATTTGGGGGTTATGTGGAGCCATGAAAATGTATTTATCAATTATTAAACCCCTTATTAGTCAGCAGCATAGAATGTTATCTGCCTGGTCTCCAAGGACTATGGAAATTTAGAGCAGAGCTTCAGAAACACTAACATTGCCAATTGCAATAAGAACAGTATCTCCTCTTTAAATTCATGTCAGGAAACAGTGATACGGATCCAGATAGCAGATGAGTCTGGTTAATAGATGACAGAGGAGACAGTTACCCAGAAAGATTTTTCATGAAGAAATCCCATTTGGAAGTTATTAGATTAATACTGAGGGGTAGGAATGGCATTTTCCCCAGTGCTCTCCCTGTTGGGTGTCATCTATGGATAGGATACAGCAATCAGCAGAGGTGCTGAGGCTGTCCCAGTCTGTAGAGACTGGTTAGAGTAATGAAGCATTCCCCAGGTAAACAGCATGTGACATAGTGTGACAGAAGAAGGGTGAGATCAAGTGCCTTTGGATGCATTTGAGGTCATTTCAACTGTGTGACAAATAAGTTCTACTGAGAAAACAAAGCCAGGAGAAGTGTGAGAAATTAATTCCTAATGGGTACAGACGATCAGTTCCAGGCACAGGCTTTTGAACAACACAGTTTAATTCAGCATAGTCAGGTGAGAGCAGGGCTGGGAAGATTTCCAAAGTAGGAACAATGAGAAACAAATTAGATAAAAATGTACATTCTTTCACTCACACTGACTCTATGACAGCCTGCCAGAAGACCTTATTGTTGTTTCTCAGCTACTATATAATTTTAAACATTCTCAGTAACTTGCACCTGAGATATACAAAGCATGGTCCAAGAGAAGTGCAATTTTTATGAAATATTATCAAGTTAGGCTACACATCATTCATTAGTGACCTACCACTAAGGACTGATGGACTCATAAAACACTAGGAGAAAGATTTAGTTTATTTTGTTAAACGGATATCTTATACAATACTCTGCTAAGGAATTAAAATGCGCATCTGCATCTAGTGGCAGCTGGTGTTTTTTCTGCTCTCGAAATAGAGGCAGAGTCATATTTAGAATATACCTCATGTTAACAAAAATAATTTCTCATGTGAAATAGGATAATTTCCCCTTTTTCTGAGATTGTATATTTTAAGACCCATTGTAGATACCTGAAAACACGCTTAATACTAAACCCTTGTATAGTGTAGTTTTGTATCCACCATATTTATGATGAAGATTAGACATATTAAAAAGTAATAAATAAATTAATAGATTTTAGCCTTATAATTTTTTTAACTTAGGACTATTAATATCTTCACTTAAAGGAAGCACTGTGGCTTCTTTATGTCACATCTAAAGTGCCAGTATCATTATTGTTGTATTCTGGAGACACTTCTTACCTACAATAACGGTTACTTAATATGGTATTTTCATAATATAATTTAACCTGGTGCCTGTGAAGGCTTCTAAGTAGTAAACTGTCAGGTAGAATATCTAGCTTGGACATACTGAAGAAAGGAAGGATTCACATGTTGGTGGATGGAAAAGGACAACACATGTGTTCAGCATGCTACCCAGAAATGGTGTGCAATTTGAAACTGAAGAATTATTTCTGGAATTTTCCATGTAATTTCTAAAATACAATTGGCTGTCAATAGCATAGACTGTGCAGAAGGAAGAACTGTTTTATTAAGGAGATGGATTTAATCAAATTTATTGAGTAATTAAAGAAGAAATTATTTGTAGTGTCATGCTTGAAACAGAGAAGGCACCCTCATACCCAAGTAACATCTGACATTAGAATAATAAAGAGTGCATACTTGGTGTTGAGAGTACACTGGGGTCTAACTATTATTTTCATGCACATGTAGTTTGCTTTTAACAATTCTTAAAATACCAACAAATCTCTAGAAATAGATGAATCTTCATTTAAGAGAATGTGCATTTCTTTACGTGGCTACAGACCTTATATTTAGCAAATGATGGCCATGAATTCTTGATCCACCTGCCTTCATCTTCCCAATGCTGGGGTTACAGGCATGTAGCAACACTCCTGGTGAGCAGATGGCTTTGAGAGCAGCTGTGTCAAGGTCTTTAGGCTTCTGAGCTTTCTGCACCATTTACACAATCATTTATGTGTTCTTTAGTTCTTTTAGTACAATAAAAACAGATCCATTTTAGATTACAGTGGCCTTAAAGAGAAAGAATGTGCTCATCAAATATAAAGGTAACAAAAGGAATTAGCCTGAGGTAGGATGGTGAATAGGTTGCACAGCATGTTCTGTCCAAGCTATCTCATCTGTATTTTCCCACGCTGCCTTCATAGTTCTTTGAGGCAGAGCTCAATTCCTATTGAGCTGGCTTTCTAAATAAGGAGAAGGAATCTTGTGTTATGTAAAATAGCCAAAATCACTGACTGAAGATTAAGAACTAGGTCAGGTCAGCCCCAGAGATTACTTTCAATCACTCATACATTACAGTGGATATGAGAAATATCACTGAATTCAAGCTCTTAAGATCTCTCTTTCTCTCTCTCCTCTCTCTCTTCTCTGTCTTTCTGTCTGTCTCTGCCTGTCTCTGTCTCTCTTCTCTCTTCTCTCTCTCTCTCTCTCTCTCTCTCTCTCTCTCTCTCTCTCTCTCTCTCTCTGCAACAGCCAAGACATCCTTTTCTAATTGATAGCTTCTGTAGGTTTCAACAATCCAACTTTCTTTGGTTCAGATGTATTATCAGTCTTTTTACTTTTCTTATTTTTATTGGATATTTTGTTCATTTATAATACAGATGGCATACCCTTTCCCCATTTCTCCTCCCTAGAACCCCCTATCCTATACCCCTTCTTCCTTTATGCTTTTATACCATTTTGATTACATGCATGTAATAAGGTCAGTTCTAGGTTGAGGGTCTAGCAATACAATAGATGCAAATAGTCAAGAGACAAGCAATACAATAAACACAAATAGTCAAAGAAAAAGCAAGGCATTAAACCCAGTTATGTGAACACTCTGATGGTCACTGTTTCTAAAGGCGTATCAGAATGACCAAGTATCTGAGCCTACTTCCCTATCCCAGCCCAAGGTCATTTTCATGTCTGAAGCCTACTTCCTTGTTCTATCCTAAAATTTAGATTCCTGTCTGAAATTACTTCTTTGTTCTGGCCTAATATTTAGAATCCTGCCTCAGATTACTTCTTTGTTGTAGCCTACAATTTAACTTCTACCTGAAATTACTTCTTTGTTCTAGTCTAATGTCAAATTCCTGCTTGAATCCTACTCCCTTGTCCTTGGCCAATGTCATATTCCTGTCAAGCAGCCCCTTTCCTGGTCCTTGGCTCATGTCAGATTCTTGCCAAGCAGCCCCAAAGGCTCTTCACTTTCCCCTGTTTTTATTTTGTTAACAAGACTGAGCCTGTCTTAGGTCAATTTTACAAGAATGCCTTCCTTACTCATCATGAAATATGCACTATCAAAGGCAATGCACTTCTGTCTTAGGTTGGTAAGGCTCTGTGCAGAATCTTACCAGTCCTTGGCTTGCCAGCCTGTTAATTTAATAACTTTGTCTGGGGGTCCATTTTCAGGTTTAAGCCATGTACTTTGGCTACCAACATGTTGATGTTGTTAAAGATAAGCTTTAACAAGATGGCAGGAATGAAATATTTCCAGGACAAGAAGGGCTAGCCTGATCAAGCTATACATGCCATTCCTGAGGTTTGTCCAAAATGGAAATACTGAGCTCAGGCCATGGATAATTTTATCAGCATTATCTGCATCATCAAAGGTCAACAGAGCAGCATTCTTAAATTGATAATCTGATTATGCAAAGTTAACACACCAGGAGAGGTGTTAGGATTATGTCAAATATCCTACAGGTGTCTTTAAACATTTTTTCTAATTATAATGACAATCATTGTGAATTTAAAAACTAACACTACTCCAATAATATTTGTCATGACACTTGGGATGGCTCCTAACTCTTGAACTCTGAACCTCCTTCAGATAATTTGAATGGGTTGTAGAGCACCATTCGTTGTTCCAGATACCTATATAAATTCTTTTGTATACTCAATACATTAGCAATATTTTTTGCTAGATGATTAACAAAAATAGTTGTCTTAACTCCTTGTGTCAATGCTATTGAAGAAGCAGTGGTGGTAGCAATTAATGGAATTAAAGTTGGTATGCCAGCAATAGTCAAGCCTGTTACCTTCTTGCTTCTGCTTAAAGCCTGACTCACTACTTCCAGGACTTTCAAGCTTTTTTCAGAGAATCAAGGTTTTCTAATACTCAGGGCAGTGAGACAAAAGCTGGTTGATAGACCCCAGTAACAGACATGCCAGGTTTCAACACACTAACATAATTGGAAGTTATACAGCAAATGTAACTTACAATAAATGCTGTAGAAGAGACAAAACTAATTTTAGCTTGACAATTTAAAAAGCCTTAAATCATGCACTAACCCTTGTCTGAAAATCCAGATCTTGTCCCAACATTATCTCTTGCTATCCTAACATCATAGTGAGCTACAGCTAGCTTCCAAATATGTTGCTAACAAAGTCCAGATCCAGTCTTCCAAAAGTAGACTGTTATTTCCCATATTGGGTTGATTTCTAGATCAGTACATTATTGAGTCCTAATATCTAGGCACCTTTAAGAAGAATACAAGAGACATAGTTTTTCTTTTCGATTCTCTGTCCCACAAGTTCTAAAAACTTGAGGCAAGGCAGTTTGCGCCATCTGGGATATAGTCAAGCAAAGGTGGGTTAGGAACATATGTCCAATACAGCATCCCAGTCACCCTTGTCAGGGCACTCAACAAGCTTATAGGTCAGCATCATTTTTTGTTTTAGCAAAAGTATGTTTCACCAATCTTTTTAAAGTTGCATAGGCCTCTTCCACAATACCTTGTCCTTGAGGATTATATGAAATCCCCCATAATAAATTGTTGACAAAAAGTCTTGACTGCTCAACTACAATTGCCAGACCCATCATCTGGGTTTTTTTTTTTTTTTTTTTTGATTGAATATTTTATTTATTTACCTTTCAATATTATGTCCTCTCCCATTTTCCCCAAAAACCCTACCCCATCCCCCCTCCTCCTATTACTATGAGGGTGTGCTCCCACCATCCACCCATTCCTGCCTCCCTGCTCTCAAATTCCTCAACACTAGGGAATCCAAACTTTCAGGCACCAAGGCCATCCATTTCCACTGATTCCTGGCAAGGCCACCCTCAACTACCTATACAGATAGAGCCATGAGTCCCTCCGTTTGTGTTCTTGGGATGAAGATTTTAGAGTGACTACTCCAGCTTGTTTCATAGGGCCATTTGCTTGAAAATTGTTTTCCAGGCTTTTACTCTAAGGTAGAGTCTGTCTTTGTCACTGAGGTGGGTTTCCTGTATGCAGCAAAATGCTGGGTCCTGTTTATGTATCCAGTCCATTAGCCTATGTCTTTTAATTGGGAAATTGAGTCCATTGATGTTAAGAGATATTAAGGAACAGTGATAGTTGCTTCCTGTTATTTTTGTTATTAGAGGTGGAATTATCTTTGTGTGGCTATCTTCTTTTTGATTTGTTGGAAGAGGATTACTTTCTTGTTCTTTCTAGGGTATAATTTCCCTCCTTGTATTGGAGCTTTCCCACTATTATCCTTTGTAATGCTGAGACTTTCTAGTGTGGGAAAACTAGGTTCTAATGATGCCAAATACCCTGGGTTGCTGATGCTTATGTTCTTGCACTTGCCTTTTGCCATCTGGATCTCCTTGGTGCTACTTGCCCTGTCTCTTACTGAAGCCTGTCCTTCCTGATACACCAAGATAATATTATCTTGGTGTATCAGAACTGTGTGGGCTGGGTGTTACTACTGGGGTTAGAGCTGGGGCCCAAGATCTGCTCAGTGCTCAGGCACAGACAGGAAGGAACCAGTGCTCCGGGCCAGGAGTGAATTCCTGGGTCCTAGTGGGTACCAGTTACTCCCTGTTTGGGGTGGGAGTTGCTGTCTGCTTACCTAAGATTCTGCCCAGTTTAGAGCTCCTGGGAGGCCTGCTTCCTCTGGGTTTTGTGAGATTGGAGGCAGAGCTGCCGCCTGGGATCTGCTCTGTGCCCAGGCCCAGACGGGAAGGCCTCTTTACTTTTCAAAATGAAGGCATATAACACAGCAAGATTGCAAAGAAAAGCATATTTATTTTAATTTTACATGTTTTTTCTCCTTTCTTCTGGCTCTAGTTTTATGTCTGCCAAGATAATTTAGTCTTTTCTTGCTTTCTTGGACCATAATTTTGAAAATGAGCCTAGGAAATAAATACCTAGGTTTTTCCTCACCTGTGAATGCATTTCTCTTAGCAATGTACTGCTTTTGATAGAAATTTAAGTATAGTATTAATATGTAGGCCCTATATAAGTTGATATTAAATAAGTTCTTATGTTTCCTTTCATGTTGAAAATAATTCTTGATGATTCTGAAGGCCTCACCTGATCAGATAAAAATCAAAGGATGTGGTTGAGTGCCTGATAGAGATCATCACTTATGCTAACAATTAGTTTTATTTCATGGACTTTCAGAACATTCTTGGCTTTACCTGCTGGCTCTGACTTGTGTTTGCTGTTTGACTTCATACAACTCATCCAACCTTTCTGATCCATTTCGCCTGTAAAATAGTGTAGCATCATTTGCATCAGGGGTCCTCTCAACAATTCAGTGAGATACAAAGAAACCATTTGACATTGTCCCTAACATATGGTGAGCACACACTGGAAGTTTGGCCCTTGCTTTATGCCCATTGCCCCCTAAGTTTCCCTCTCTTACCTCCTCTTCAGTCATCTGCACTGTCATCCAAGCATCCTTGGTAATGTCCTGGTTTTAACTTGTTGCCCTTACCTCCAGACCCTAGATACTATTCTTCAGTCATTCAGGAAAGAGTTCTTTATAAACTGTGCTTCACCCCCTACCTCTTCCTCCTCCAAAACTCCTTAATAGACATTTCTCTTCTGAAACTTGTCCAGATTCCTATGACTTTCACCTGGACCCAAACAACAACTTTAAGTTTTCATTTAACTTGCATTACAAGTAATATTTGATAATATTCCTCCCTGTAGAAAAAAGAAAAAGCTGTTTCTTGTAGGAAGTCTGAATTAACATTCTGTTTTTTCATGCTAGCAGCCAAGGCATGAAAAAGACGTAGTTGATACCATCATTATCTTTTAACATAATTATGCCATCTTAACTACAGGTAATTATGCCATGTAGTAATCTATCCTTGCCATCTATATTGCTGTTTATCTTCATGGTTAAAGTGTCATCCATGGAAGCAATGAAGTTTTATTAAGTACTTTCTATACAGGAGGACCTGTGCTGTGGAATGGAAAGATAACATAATCCATGCCTAATCCATGCCTTCCTCCACAGGGTGTTTTCTCCAGTAGATAATACACAACAGCTAGAATACCTGGTTTGACACTTGAATGCTTGTGGGTTGGTGTGTGTGACTATGGCCAGCTGCTAAGGTATAAAAAATGTTCCAGCCATGACCATGATTCTAAGCTTTAGAGTCTATCATTTCTGCATCAAATATTCTACGAAGAGATTTGTGTGGAAAATATTAAAGCAGTTGAAAGTGGCACATACATTTTCAGTTTGCAATAAGAGCACCACGTTGGATAGTCGCTCATTTAGTGACTGGGCCACTTTGCTATGGGTTCTACACAGTTGCACACATAAAACAAGGCCTCCACCACAAATCAGATAATGTGTGCAGAGATGTGGTCATAAGCACATAGTGCTGGAGCACAGCTGGAGGGAAGAGGTCAGTTAAACATCTGGCCCCTGAAGCAAATTGATAACAACAGGGCATAATGCTGCTACAGGCAGCAATTTCAAACTCCACAGGCAGTGCAATGCTTCATTTTAAGTGTTATTTATTTTCTGGAACATAATTCAGGAAAAATTGTTGTGCCATTGTAGATCCCACATTTTAGCTCCCATTAATTTATACGCACTTTACTTTTTTATTGTATAAAAACCTCTCAGTCTCCACATGGGTAGCGCTGATGTCTTATCTGTTGATGGAGGTTTTATGTGGTGCTTGTATAACTATCGCCATAAACAGCAGGTGTGGTGGAGCTGTGGAGCCTCTCAAACTAGATGTCCTGAGAAAATGGCAATCAGTTCATTGAATGCAGACAACTCAGCACTTAGAAGACTCTCAAATGATTCTCTACAATCTGACTGTGATTCGCTTTATTCCCATTCTTGAAATATTTTGAACCTCTTGGTGCTCTAAGCAAATTTTATGTTGAGAAACAAATGAATAGCTTAAGCTATTCTACCTGAAAGTTAACAGAACAGTCTGTTATGTGGTAAATCATTTCAACTTTACAGGGCAGTTTAGTAACATCTGTCCATTTTCACTTAAATCACTTCATTTTTGGATGTATTATTATTGCTCCAGCCCTCTGACTTTGGATGAGGCTTTCACAACAATCTACGTTGACCTAGAGTCTCTTGAGAAGATTCCATTGATGGGTTACTTAAATCAGATTGGCTTGTGAACATGTCTCTAGGGTATCACGTTGTTAGTTAATTGATGAGGAAGAGCCTGCCCTGCTGTGGGTGGTGCAGTCTATAGGCAGGTGGCCCCAGGTTTCATGAAAAAAGCTTAGTAAGCATGAGCCTATGAGCAATCTGGCAAGCAGTGTTCCTACATTCCTCCCTTCAGATTCCTGTCTGGAGTTTCTGCTCTGATTTCCTCAATAATGGACTGTGACCTGGAAGTTTAAGATGAAATAAATCCTGTTCATCCTATCTTAGTTACTATTCTATTGCTGTGTAAAGATGCCATAAATAAAGCCATTCTTAGGGGTGAAAAAGGTATTTAATTGGGGGCTTGTTTAAAATTTTAGACGTATAGTTCATTGGCATCATGGAGCAGAAGAGTATAGTGGCACACAGGCAGTCATGGTGCTTGAGAAATACCTGAGTTCTAAACCCAGATCTATAGGCAGGAGAGGGGAGTGGGGCTGATTCTGGTTTTGGAATGGACTTTCTGAAATTTCAAAGCCCATCCAGTGACACACTTCCTCCAATGAGGCGACACCTCCTAATCCTTCCCAATAGTCTTACTCCCTAGTGACCAAATATTTAAATACTGTGGGGGCCTTTGTCATTCAAACCACCACACTCCCCAAAGTTGCTTTTGGTCATGGTGTTTGTCAAAGCAACAGAAGATAAACTAGAAGACAGGCCCACATACATTTCTCACTATCATTTGCCCAGAGATACATAGATTAACCAGTTTAGATCCTTCTTGGAGAGTTTCAGAATTTAACACTAAATACATTTCAATTTTTTTTTATAAATAAGTAATCACAAAGTTATAGAATCTTTAATGTCTTTGTTTCTAAGACAGAGGAAGAAACCAAATGGTTGGATAAAGTAGAGTTACACAGCACACTCAGGGCAAGAAGAGGAGGGTGGAGATCCTAAAACCCCCAGGATTCTACACACTCCATGGCCTGGTGACACAACAGTAAACCCTTTCCATGAAACTTAGGTCAATCTGGGTGTGTTTCTGTCACCACAAAGGCCTGACAACTTTGGCGAAACTGATTTCTTCATCATACTCCATTCCATGTTCCATATGAGTGAAACACATATTTGTTTCTTCCTATGTATGAAAAGCCCATTCAGTGACACACTTTATTGTGTCAGGAGGTTAGAGCTGGTAATTTAGATTAAGTTTTATAAATCGGAAGCAGATTTGTTAGAATCAGATGGCCATAGTTGTTTTTGTTTGCAGTGTCCCCAGCATCCTATGCTATTCTTTTCTTCTCCCTAGCCCTTGGCAAAGCTTTACTATGTTAAAACAGTGCTTAAATGACTTCTTTATCTGGACCAAAGCAATATCAAATCAGGAATCTTTTTATGGCAGAGATAAGTAAAGTCAGGCATTCCAGACAATGTTTGACAAATGCAAACGCTACATTTCACCTTTAGAGCTCCAGAAAGACAGGTTGGACAGACAAAACATCATTGATTTTGATGCTAAAGGTTCCAGGGAATGCAACCATGGTGAAACCCATATGTGATGGTTCATTTCATCTAGAAGAAAAGGAAACATACTATGTAAAAGAGTACTTCTAGGGGTATAGCATGTGATTATTAAAACACAAACTATACTAGAGTTGGCTACATACCAGCAACGCGGTCTCCTCTCCCATTGGGAGCTGCAAGCTGGGGACATTCCAGTTCCCACAGTTTGCCTTTGCTGAATCACTAGTATCTGCCCAGGCCATCTGCCTCTTGCTAGCCCCAGAAAATGAAAACTCCAGAGGCTTATAATTTATCAGTCAGACTTTTAAGAGTAAATCCTCAACCCTCAAAATGCCCACACAAAGAACTCATATCTCAATTGATATAAATACAAGCTGCACATCCCAATGGGGCAAATGTAACCTACATTACTTCATTGTTTTTCTGTGATATCCATAGCTACCTGTGACTCTTTCAAGCCATGTGGGTGAGGTTCATCTTCTTCTTCCATCTTTTCTCTGTTTCCTCCCCATCTGTCCCATCTCCCTCTAAAACTTTCAGTCCCACCTTCTTCTTTCATTGCTCAATCACAGGCCCTAGCCTTATATTTTACAAGTTAAAAAGGGGAGAAGGTTCACATGGCAAGTATGTGATTCACTCCTCTTAGGAGGCAGCCCCTCTTTGGGAAGTGAAATTAGCATCAAAATAAGAATCACACCAGGGCAATCCATGGCATAAGGGTATTAAAATTGTGCCACACTGTCATTCAGAACCAGATGTCTAACAACACTTGTGCTAATCTGCACATAAAACTACAGAATGGGAATTTTTGGCATACTTAAATATTCATAACATTAATTTTCATCCAAGGAAAATGTACTTGATATTTGTAAAAAAAAAATTTTTTTAGTTGTTTCCCCCTAAATGGTGGTTCTCTCTGTCCAAAATGGTAAGATAAATTGATTTTTATTACCTTCCTCTTCTCTTGGTGCCTCTCCTGTAGAGCTATTTTTTTTAATACTTCCCACTAGAGATATTTTAGACAGACATACTTTCTCTCTGTTTACTTGACTCTAGAGTCTGTGGGGAAGAATCTATCATTGAATTCCAGCACACTCAGCAGGCTACGGTGTATGATCACTGGTCAGTAAATGAAAACAGCCACTATATTATAGACTAAGCAAATAAAACATGTACAAGTATGATCATATGGCACAGATGGGGACCACATGGATAAGACTTGATAAGCTATGGATGACACAAAACAGAGTCATAAATACTTGCTAATGTAATGAGTGTGGGAGGAGGTACCAAAAAGCCAGTGTTCAGCTTGTTGACAAAGAGATGCAACCAGCACAAAAAAGCAACGGTAATGAAACACATGGTTTTGTTTTCTAGTTACTGACTCAGTGATTCTTCTATTGCCTTGGTTAATTTTATAATAATAATAATGATAATAATAATAATAACAATAATAAAGTGCATGGGATGTTATGCTCCTGTACCAACTGTCTATTTTAAAGTACAGAAACTTATGAAATAAAGTATGTTAGAAAACAGTCTTTGGAGTTAAACCTTGGGGATTTATAGCAATTTAAAACTTTACACTTTAATTTTCAACTTTTGAGAAGAGAATTAATTTTTTAAAACAATCTAAGAAGAGCTTATTAACCAAAACATGATACACCTTCAAATTAGGTGATAGCATGTGAAGTTAAAAATAAGGTAAGGCTCAACATAATAAGTGTAATTTTCTTAGACAGCTTTAAATTTGCTCCAACAACTTGATTTTAAAAGAGAATGAGAATCAATCTAGAATCTCTTCCTTCGGACTGGAGAGAAGTGGTTATGAGTATTCATTGCTTTCTGAGAAGGCTTGAATCCAGATACCAGCAAACCACATGGTTTCTTGGCTTTCACCACAGCTTCAGGAGACCTGACAACTTCGTCTAACCTGGGCAAGCACACATACGCATATGTACTGACACACTCTCAACCTCCTCCATCACCACAAATAAATAATTTAATAAATCTTAAAAGCTAAATCTCCTCTGCTGACATAGTTTGTGTCTCAGTTTGCTGACTCAGTCAAGTCAAACTGATCTGATTGGGATACAGTGGTATGTAATTCTTGGGTGTCTTTCTAGAATTCTTTTAGGAATGCCATTAGTTTGTTATTGTTGTTGTTGTTGTTGTTGTTGACTCTTGGGGTACAGAGAACTGGAAGCTGCTGCTATTAATCTATAGATGTTTGGCTTACTTTCTAAGGATATCACAGCAGCAAGATTCTATGGTTTCTTTTAAGGGTCAGGAGTACTGCTGCTGTATCATGGAAATATTTACTCCCTCATCCCAAATAGTAAAAGGCAAGCTTACCTTTAGTGTCTTCTAAAACTGGTTTGCATTGCAAATAAAGAAAGATGTACAGAAACATCCCCAACTTGAATATAACTAATGTGATGTGAAACATGGTGGATGTCCTGGTATCCTTCTATCACTTGTGACCACGGGCCTTGATATATCCCCTCAGACATTCATCTGACCATGAAAATGAGTTTTAAGTCCATTTAGTTCTCCAAATGAAAACAGAAGCAAATTGTAGAGAGTTTTCATAGACTATTCAGGTTAAAAAATCAAAAACAAAGCAAACAAACAAACAAAAATAATGAGCATGTAGCTTACCTCTACAGTGGGGGAAACTTGGTTATTGCAGAGATAAGAACCAATTAGAAAAATGCCAGTCCTGATGCACATCATGATTTCTTCTGCTCCAGACTGTTTCTTGTCTCTCTGCCCCCAAGTCCATTTCCTTGTCCCCACTAAGTAGCTTCTTCAGAACAGTTACAGTGTTTCTTTTCAGTTTCATTCTAGGAATTGACTTCTAGCTCTGGCATTATCTGGTAATTAAATTTATTTTCCTATAGAATCACTTAGTTGACATTCAAATGTGGGGTAGAGGGGTTTGGTTCAGTGAAATTTTATGCCAAGCTGAACCACAGATGAAATGGGAGAAGGAAGGTTCCATGAGAGAAAACAGTTTTGCCTGAAGTCTTAAGGAAGGTAGGCTGCGGCTCCTTTTGAAAGAGATAGTGGGCTGTGTGGATTAGTTTTCATGTCAACCTGACATGATCAAGAGTAACCTTTGAAAGGGAGTCTTGGTGAGGGCTCATCTATACTGTGTTGACCTATGGAATTTGGAATAGCTGGAGGGGAAATATACCTGCATGTGGGTGGTATCATTTCATGGGCAGGGCCCTGGACTGACTGACAGGAAAGGAGAGAGCAAACTGAGCACTAAGATGCAACCATTAACTCATCGCCCATTTGCTTTGACTGTAGAGATGCTGTTCAAAGGGTCTGCTGCCTTGACATCTATGATTCGAGAGACTGCAATCAGGAATTCGAGCCAAATAAACCTTATCTCTATTAAAGAGCAATGTGATGAACTAGGCTGAGTTGTCTTAACTATAATAAAACTGAATCATTGAAAAGTAATATGGTAAAGAAATACGAAACTGACTGTGAGGTAAAATGGAAAAAAAATCAACCATCCAACCAAACCAACCAACCAACTAACCAACCAACCAAAAAACCAAAACCAAACCAAAACAAAAAAACTCAAAATGAAGCAACAACGTAATAATAAAATTTCACGCACAGACAGGAATTTATCAAATATTCAGATTCTGACATCAGTTGCTGTGTCCAAAATGTTTTTCTATCCCAGGACATGTTCCGTCTGGGACACTTAATTCCAGAGTATGTGAGAAAAATCACCAAATATTAGAATTTTTATAAAACAATGTTGAGCTCACAAGTGAGCTTTGAAGCATACTTTCAGTATGCTTTCATCTTAGGTGAGCACTGGCCTGAAGTTAAGAACTAAGTAAAGCCATTTCCACATTCTCTGTCTCACTGACAGACTAAAATACAACTGGTTCTAGTAATTATATATCTCAGTTAATTACTGAAATGCCCAAGGGACTTTACAAGTAAGAGAAGGCAACTTGCTCTGTCATAGGGCTTTAATGGAATCCTTTAAATATGTATCCCCTGTGACTCCTTTATTTGTAAATTGATGTGTTTGGACCAAATAACCAAGAGAAAAACCCAGTGTTCTTGAATTTTTTCCAAAGGAATAATTTTTTGGATCCAACACTTTGAATCTTTAGAAGTAACTGTCATACAACACGAACAGTCATAAATGAGAAAAAAATTGCTCATACTTTACTTGGAGTGGTACTGTGATACAATTTATCCTTTTTTAAAATTATAATTAAAATTAAATTACAAAAGCCACATTTTAGGTTTTCTGAGACAGGGTTTCTCTATATAGCCTTGGCTGTCCTGGAACTGACTCAGTAGACCAGGCTGGCCTCGAACTCAGAAATCCACCTGCCTCTGCCTCCCAAGTGCTGGGATTAAAGGTGTGTGCCACCACTGCCCAGCAGAACCACTCTCTGTTAACCAACCTCTATGTAAAGGGCACTGATATTTGCTGAAAGATACTATTGTAAATAAAACATTTATTTCCTAGACAACTAAACTTTACTGACAACAGTAAAGTTTCTATAATAACCCTGAGACCTTTGTAGAATTCTTTACCTCCTCATTTTGCCAGATCCCTAACACCTGCCCATATACAAACAACAGCAACAACACTAAAATCAACCATTCGATAACTTTGAGAGGCAATCAAATCCTGAAGACCCAAAGAGTCTGTAGTGGTTAAATATGGGTTCCTTCCCATCATCCCCTCGATGGCCCCACTCCATTGCTACTTCAGTGATGGAGTAGCTCATAAAAAGCAGCAGGCTTGCAGTTGAGGGTAAGGCCTCCTTAGACTTGAACAAAATCCCCATGGCCAATGCACAGGCAGCAAGCAATTGGTAGCAACATTGAAAAGTTTTATTCCCAGGGAGTTGTAGATATTTGATTTGACTCACAGCTCACACAGTGCAAAAAGTCCTATCCCTGGAGGATAGAAGTCTGAAATAATAGCAGTCTGCTAGAAACATCAAAACTGTCTCACACTGACTTTAGTTGGAGACATAAAACCTTGTCAAACATTTAAAAGGAAGTCATTTGGTACCCATGGGAAACCTGGAAAACATCTAATTATAGGCTTGGGATCGAAACCTGCAGTCATATATATACCTTTGTATGTGGTTAGGGAAGACCAAGGAGAAGAAAATGTCTCAGTCTCTAAACATATAACCCTCTTGTTGGCATTTTTTTTTTTTTTTTTTTTTTTTTTTTTTTTTTTTTTTTTTTTTTGGTTCTTATACCTTTGTCTCCCTTCCAACACTCATTCTGCTATGATCCCTTCCCAACCTCCACACCAGGTAGGAGAGAAAGGTTAGAGGAGAAAAAAGTACTTGAACCTCTATAGGCCACTTCCTGCTGATTAGGAGCGTTGGGTTTCTTCAGGCAACTCCAAACTTCATCAACAGAATATTCAGCAATTCAGTCAACTGGACAACCAGACAACCAAAAAATAAAACCTGAAAGCCAGTAAACCAGTTATGGTTTCATTGTTCTGATGAGACATCATGACTAAGGAAGCTCTTACAAGGGACATTCAATTGGGGCTGACATACAGTTTTAGAAGTTTAGTCCATTAACATGATGGCAGGAAACAAGGCAGTGTTCAGGCAGACACAGTACAGGAGAAGGAACTGAGAGTTCTACATCTTGATCTGACCGAAGCCAGGAGAGCTATCTTCCAGGCAGTTAGGAGGAGGATCTCAAAGCCCACCCTCACAGTAACGTACTTCCTCCCAAAAGGTCACATCTCCTAATAGTGCCACTCCCTGGGCCAAGCATATTCACACCACCACACCAGCAAACCAGTAAACAACCAGCAAACCAGCAAACCAGCAAACCAGCAAACAACCAGCAAACCAGCAAACCAGCAAACCAGGAAACCAGCAAACCAGCAAACCAAACCAGCAAACCAGCAAACCAGCAAACCAGCAAACCAGCAAACCAGCAAACCAGCAAACCAGCAAACCAGCAAACCAGCAAACCAGCAAACCAGCAAACCAGCAAACCAGCAAACCAGCAAACCAGCAAACCAGCAAACCAGCAAACCAGCAAACCAGCAAACCAGCAAACCAGCAAACCAGCAAACCAGCAAACCAGCAAACCAGCAAACCAGCAAACCAGCAAACCAGCAAACCAGCAAACCAGCAAACCAGCAAACCAGCAAACCAGCAAACCAGCAAACCAGCAAACCAGCAAACCAGCAAACCCAGCAAACCAGCAAACCAGCAAACCAGCAAACCAGCAAACCAGCAAACCAGCAAACCAGCAAACCAGCAAACCAGCAAACCAGCAAACCAGCAAACCCAGCAAACCAGCAAACCAGCAAACCAGCAAATCAGCAAACCAGCAAACCAGCAAACCAGCAAAACCAGCAAACCAGCAAACAACCAGCAAACCAGCAAACCAGCAAACCAGCAAACCAGCAAACCAGCAAACCAGCAAATGCAACAGCAAATGCAGAGGTAGGAAGAATCAGTAGCAACAAGGGAAGCATCAGCCACCACAGGCACTTTCAGGGCTCTCCCATTTATACTCTCTCCAGAGTCCCCAGAATTAAAATATCTCCAGCTGCAAAGATCATGCCTCTGCTGGCATAAAAGGCACATCATAGTTACCTGCTGTGAAGTAGCTTCTTGTCCCACACCCGGGATTAAAACAAAAACATATTCACTTAACAGAACTGTTTTTTTTTTTTTTTTTTTTTAGAAACCAAACCCCTCACTATACCTTCTGAAAACAAGAAGTGAATGGCAAGAATGTCTTACAAGTGTCCTCAAACTTGAAATGAAACTCTTCCATGGCTCCATTGCCAAAGGTGATAGATTTTCACATAATCAGTTTAAAAAGTCCTCTGAGTCATCCTTGAATCAGCACAATACATAGGGAAGGGCCATAGAAAGCCAGATTTTAAAACAAAAGAACTTTAATGATGCTGGCAAGGAACTCTGTTGTCACGTGCTCTAAAGAGCATAGAATCTACATTAGTCTAGAATATATTATGCAGGAAGTATAATCTATAGAATTCACACAAAAAAAGCCATTAAATAAACAAGAAGCAGTTAAAAAGACAATAAATAGCAACCATAACAGAAGCATCTTTCTTCTCTCCAGATAGAAAAGTGATATGAACAGAGCTGTCAAAATATAATATCTAAAATGTGCAGATTTAAACAAAAAATGATAAAACAGACATACATTGCACATATATTAAAAAGGCAGCCAACATTCAACGTCCCTGGGGAATTTTATAAAGCTGTATGTGGTTGACAGACCCTAAAGCAATTTCAAGTGTGTTCAGAAGCAAATTCTGCTATGCCTAAGGGTAAGTACAACAGATATTTCACATCAAACATAGAATTTTAATTAATAGAAATAACATCAATAAAACATAAGAAGAACTGAATACAAAATAGAGTTGAAAGTACACCAATTTGAAATCCAAAATTCTCTACAAGAGATTAATAATAATTTAGAGAAAGTAAAAGAGAAGCCAACTTGAAAATGCATTAATACAGATTTTTCTACTGTAGGGAAAAGGGAAAATGAAGAAAAATAAACAGTATTTGAAAATGATGAGGTCCCAGAAAACATACTGAGACAATGACTACCCCACAGAGAAAAGAATGGAATGGACCAAGTTTTAATTGTAGAAATAATGCCTCCAAAGTTCTCCTAGAGCACTGAAAAATCTAAATCTCCACATTCCAGGAGCTCCATGATCTCTGTGGCATAACTCACAGAGGCTCACACCGGAACACAGCATAGAAACAGCATAGACTGACAAGACAGAGACCGACCTTAAGAAAGTCTTCAAAGCAGCAAAAGGAAACGGTTTACTCTGTAATGCTGCACAAGGAACTAACTCTCAACTCATTGTGTTACTTCAGCAGGGAGGGAGGAAATGAGGTGTGGTATGGCTCATGGCTGAGAGACCCATAATAATGGAAATTCTTTTCTATCCTTTCGTTTTGAGAGACCCCTTTGGTTGGCTTGTTAATCAGTGCACTGCCCAGGCTGCTTTGGAACTCATAGCAGTACTGCAGCCTCACCTCCGGCCAAGTCTGGAGTCTATAGGTGTGCACCATAATGTTCTAAACGTAGTATTTCTAAACTTAGTTATTTATGCTGAAATGAGCTTGCAATAAATGGTGACTTAAGTCTACAATATGAAAGAAAGATGAGCGCTAAGGCAATAACATGGACAAATGTAAAACATACGGTAAAGAATTTGTGTATAAGCTGATCACTGTACTCCTCCCTCACCACTGAGAAGATACATGAGTTTCAGTTATGTGTTGCATGAAGGCAATCATGTTTGGAAAAGTCTGGGTGTCTAGTGTGATGAAATGTGGCCCATTTAGATGACCAGAGTTGGTATCAAGAGGCAAAGTCATTTGATATTCAGTGAATGAATCCAGGAAATCTCTGAGGACTTTTGTTATTAGACTTAAAGGAGCAATTTCTGGTAGATGAAGCTGCCAGACATTCTACTTCATGAGGACCTGCTCTTAGGAAGACACGATTTTCTCCCTCTACAGGGGACCGTTTGGTCATGAACTATGTATTAAAAGTTAGACTTGCACCCACATAAACAGACATCATTACAAGCATCCTTCTTTTCTGTTGTTCTGTTAAATTTCATTTGTTATGCCCCCAAAGCCAAGCTTTTTCTCTGGTGCGCTTCCCGGCCCAACTAGGTTAAGTGAATACCCCTCTAACTTAAAGCTTTTAATGAGCAAGCTACTTCTTTTGGTAGCATTCATCTAAATGTGAATATCATTCTCCCTCTTCCCATTCACCTGTCATTTTTAAATTTAATACTCATCCCTTTTACCCCCAGCCTAACAGAGCAGAGAAAAAAAATCTTCATGGATCATAACAAAGTTAGAACACTCAACAATGTCCCTGTGCCTTTCTGGTTTGATTTTGTTTAGGTATTTTGAGACAAGGTCTTGCTATTGAGCCCAGCCTGGCCTGGAACTTGCAATTCTTTTTATCCTTGCCTGTTGGGTCCTGAGATTACAGTTGTGATGAGCTGGCATACCTGCCTCAATTCTATGTGTTTGTTTTCAGTGGTGGCTTCTCTGGTGCAAATAGACATCATAATCACCTACCTAGTGCTCAGTCTTCTACTATACCTTCTAGAATATAGCTCTCTCCAAACTCTCTGTGAGAAGTGAAATGTTTTCTTTCTTTCAAATCCTCAGAATGGGAAGTCCACACAAGGATCTAAATGTTTCTAAAATTTTTAACTCTCCTGGGTTTGTGTGTGTGTGTGTGTGTGTGTGTGTGTGTGTGTGTTTCCTGTTCTCAAAAAAGCTGTGTCTCTTTCTAGTCTCATTGGTGTTACTAATTGGGCCTCAGTTTTCCATACAACTAATTTCAATTATTATCTTTGATAGCTTTATAGTCATGGAATTGTTTGGCTGATGCCAAATTTTCTATTTAATTCATTCTATCCTGGGTTTATGATTTCTTTTAAAGCCTGTATTTAATAATATTTATAGATAAGAAGAGGGGCTAATAGGTACTATTTTCATAGGAAATATTTAGATTCATAGGCCTTTTAAGAAAGGAGACAAATTGACAATGGATTTATTTATAGCTTGGTCAAAGGCAGTAGAAAAAGACTTCACCTTTTCTGTGAAGGATTAAATTTTTATCGGAAATATTAAACAAATCCAGGAAATACTCACATGTTAATTTGTCAGTACAGTGTGACATCTCTTCCTTAGAGGCAAATTTCTTCTCTGGCTGTCACCAAGGTTTCTGCCTCTCTCTTTCCCCAGCCTGGCTTCTTGGAGAATTCTTAAGATGTATTGTTTTAATAGTCTTAATAGCTGGATGAAAGGGCACAGGTGCCTACTTTAAAACAGTTCCTTAGCTGCTGAGATGGTTACACTATGGGTATTCAGCTCAATGTTTGATTAAGAGCTCAGAGTTCTTTTTGTGTCTTTATTATCATTTAAATCACTCTTAACATTTCCATTGTTATGCTAAGATATCTTGGGAAAAGCAACTTTAGGGAAAAGGAGATTATTTTGACATATGGTTACTGAAGGGTAGAGTCTTGGTGATAGGTAGAAAAGGCTTGGTGGCTGGAGCAGGCTGGCTGAATGTATTATATTTGGCTGAAACATATTAAATAACATATTATATAAAGTATCAGCTCAAGACTCCCATGTTCAAATTCTCAGCACAAAGGAGATTTATTTACTCCAGAGGGACAAAGGACAGGAGGGAATAAGAAACAAAGAACAGAGATAGAAGACAAAGGAGAAGAGCAGGGGAACAAGTGACAAGGAGAAAGGGTGTTTGTCCTGCAGTGGAACAAAAGACTGCCTCTGGATAGAGAGGAGGTGTGGCCCATAAAAAACCTTGTGTTAGGATTCGGTATTTCATTTTAATTGGGCATTAATTAGGTGAGCCAAAGGGGGCTTTTGATTACTTGACTTCAATACTTTGATTGCTGGACCTTGATTCTTCAGGAGGAAGAATTGGCCAAATAAAGAAATAGACCTTGGTGGCTAGACTTAGGAATGTAATCTAATGATTTTTAGCAAGGCAGAGGGAATAAGAAAGAAGGACCAGACCTGCCATGCTCACCACTCTCAAGGTGGCCAGAGGCTCTTCAATATTTATACTCAGGAGACAGAGAAGTATGTGGGAACAGGATATAAGATTTCAAAGCCCACCTCCAGTGACATACTTTGTTTAGCAAGACTTTACCTCATAAATGGTCCATAACCTTTCCAAAGAATACCAGCAGTTGGGGACCAAGTGTTCAAACCCCAGCCTGTGGGGGGCATTCCACATTCAAGCTGCAACTCATGCAATTGGATTAAAGAACAAGCTAGCAGATGAATAAATGACTTAACTTATTGATTTAAAAACACTATTATAAGTAAATAATTATGTAGAATATAAGTAAATGCACATTTTCCTTCTTTAATTTATGGTATTAAGTCAATCTTTACAAAACTATTTTTTGGCATGCACTACTATAATCACCATTTGAAAATTGCAAAATATGTACAGTATAAGACTTCCGAGTCTTCTAAGGTTACAAACTGTGTGCACAGTGCAGCTAGTATTAAAGCTCCTACCAATCCAGTCTAAAGTCTCTGCTTTTATACCATTGTTTATATTGTTTATATTCAACTAATCTACAAAAAAGATTGTGTGAACAATGTGTTGCCAGCAGAGGCCATAATTTTTCCTATAACAGCATATGCATAATTGCTTAAGTGTGGTCAGTGTTTATTTCCTGCTCATGTAAAATCTATAATGACTACTGCTGAGCTATAGGCAGCTTTTTTCTTCATGGTTATAATTATTTCTGATTCAGGGTCACTGTGCACCTGTGATTCATACTGTCATGGTTAGTGCTTTTTTGCTGTCCAGTTGGGGTCAAGAGTTAAAAGCAATACAAAAGGCCCAGCTGCCCTTTAAATGTCCCAGCCACTCACAATGCACCTCTTTCTCTGCTCATATTTAATATGGAAACATTTGTACATGGTCAGGTTTAATCTCAAGGAATGCTGTGAAATGTCATCCAGCTCTGTTTTAGGAAGAAGAAAAATGCTTGTCAAGCTGCTACCCAATGTCTTCTACCAGCATCCCCTCAGCATCCCTATTTCTTTTCTTCCACATGAGTGGAGATAGCAGGACTGTAGTCAGTCCATAGCTAAGAATTCTCTGTTATGTGGATGAATGTGGAACTACAAAGTACTTTATCTGATACCACAAAGTACCTTTGGCTTTTACACTTAAAAGAAGAAAAATAAGTTCATTAATCCCTCAAACTTGACTCTTTGATATTTATCCAAATTCCCTAAAATATATTGTGTGTTGTAAAAAAGAAAGATAATATGAAATATTACTGTGGACCCTAGAGTTAGACTCTCTGTTTGGAATCATGGCTAAGCTACTTCCATTATGTGTGTTAGGAGCAGAAGCAATATCCCTATTTATCAGCAAAATAGAAAATGGTTCTTGCTATAACACTGAGTGAACAGTGCACTGTGAAATGTAAAAATACCTCCATAAACATTAACAATTACTGATTTGTTAATAGCAAGGGTCCTTTGTTATAAATAAAACTAAATTTTATGTAATTGTTCATAATCCATCTTTATACATGATGGTCAGATTTGCCTGGTTCTTCAAGATGATACTCATAGCCTTCCAGAGAGTTGTGGTCATCACTTTGAGAAGACAAGGAAAAGTTGGAACACAAAATATTAGTAGCAGTTTTCTTGGATACTAATCTTTTGATAATTTTTTCAATCTAGCACTTTCATACCTGTATCAACAAAATACCAAAGCTATGTAATAATACATTGTTATTCTCTGGTGAAGTCTCCAGTATACTGACAAGTAATCCTGTTGATTGTTAATTATAAGATCTATTGATGAGGTTTTAGAAAGAGATGGCAATTTGGGCAATGTATTAGTGTTTGCATATGTATGATGCCTATACATAAGGACATGGATGCCTAGGTGGAGGATGCTGTCAAAGTTCTGGCATGACATCTTTTTTCATAACTGCTATTTTATAAAACAAGCTCTAATGCTGTGGGAATACTTGGTTTATAGAGGACGAACCAGATTTAATTGGTAGGAATTTGTAAATAGACCTGTCACATGCAAAGATTTAGTTCTGTGTTTTCTAGTTGTCCCTGCCCTAGAATAAAAACAATGCCATGCACGTTTCTACCTAATTTGCTTTGGATCTATTCCTGTGGATCGGTAGAAAATGAAGGTCTGCAAGTGCATAGAATGTCTGCTTTTGGATTTAAGCTCAGGCCCACGAGAGACCCTTGGCAAAGGTACAAGGTTGAATTCTTATGTAGCCAGAGAAGATAAGTGGTTTAGCCTTAGAGATATATTTCACTATTCAAAGGCTAATTAAAATATTGAATAAAGGCCATTCCACTAGGAATTGATTTTATCATGAAGGGTTATTTTTTTCTATGAATATAAATAAGAAGAGTATGCTGATTAAGCTGCAGGACTTCCAGGGACATTGATACTTGTTCATTAGAAAAGCAAAATAAACTAAAACCAGGGAAGCAGGTAGGCTGGGTGCGGATCTTTACCTTTCCTTGAAATCCATTCCCCTAGTCCAGTCCCCAGATCTGTTGCAGACCAGCGACTGTTGCCTTCCCTTCCTCCCTGTCCATTTGTCCAGTGGATCACACAGATCTTCTCCTCCAAACTTCCTTCCCCAATCCGTTTATTCCAGATTCCAACTCCAGCAAGTCATCCCTGGCAACATGCAGGCCACTCCAGCCAGGAAAATCTAATTTTAGACAATCACCTCTCCTCTAAACACAATCTCCCCGTCTCATCCCCAACTTTGTAATGGCTTCCCCCTCCTCTTTGCTCTCACCTGCACTGGAACGTATAGACCTTCCTCTTCATCTTTCCTCCCTACTCATCCTGTTATCCCAGCCTCTAACTCCTACCAACATTCCTTGAAAACCCAAACCTATCAGAGAAGCCAGTTGGCCAGCAAACAAGTAGGTGAGCTTTAGAACTTTATTCTCCCTCATCTCTTCCATATCCAACCTCCCAGTTTCATCCCCAGCTCTGTAGGTGACAATGTATTGTGGCCTCTCATTACTCTATGCCCTCATTCTCAGGGACCTAAATAGATCATTGTGGGTACTCTGCTTTGTTCCTACATTTGGAATTCATCAGCCTCCCGCCAGCACATCTCAATTCCTAAGTATCAGGCTTGACTACATAGAAATACATTTTACCAGGAAACCCCAGTGGCCACACCAAGTAGGGCCTCAGAAGAATTCCCTACCATCAAAACAGCTAAAATGATCTCTCAAGAAACAGAGAGGGAAACAGAAACCAAGGGGGAAACCCTACCTGCTCAACAAAGACAGACCAGAGATAATAGAATAAAGCCAGGGATAGCATATAGTATTCAACATATAGAATTACTATCTTAAAAAGCCCAGACATGTAGATGAAATCAATAACAGCCAAGATAATGTCTTCACTGGAAACCAGCAAATCGACCACAGTAGGCCATGAAAGTTATAACATAGCTGAAGCACAAGACAAAGACTTTAAAATATTATTAATGGACACAAGACAGGTTCTTAAATGAGGAAAAGGATAAATCTATTTTTAAAAACTATGAAAAATGCAAACAATGAAAAAAATGAAAAAATTGCTCAAGACCTGACAGTAGACATAAATCAACAAAAAAAATGTAAACCAAGGTGTAGGAGGAACTTAGCCAAGCAGGCTGGCTCATGTGCCACTGATACTTCTTTCCTGAGCTAATCTAGAATCTGCCAGTGCAGCTAGAGACTACTGATCCTGGATCAAGTGATGGAGTGAGCCAATGAGAATCACAGCACCACATCTGGCTGCTCCAGAGCCAATTAGATGTTGGGAAGTAGGTATTAAGGTTTGCTCAGTTTCTGCAATAAATGAGTATGCTTTGGCCAATTGTCTGACTCACTGACTCTGTGCCTTCTTACTCCTACTTGTAAGGGTCTTGGTAGGGGCCACAAGCAACACTCAGGGAAATCTGGGAAAAAAATTAGGAACTTCAGAGGTAAGGTTTATAAACTGAACAAAAAAAGAAAAGAAGGAAGAGAGAATCTCAGTCATTGAAAACACAATAGAAGAAATGACTACCATGATGAAAGAAAATATTAAACATAAAATCTCCTGTTTCAAAACATCCAGGAAATCTGGGACCCTATTAGTAGACAAAGGCTAATAATAGTAGGAATAGAGAAAGGATAAGAACTCAGTGAAACATCTTTCACAAAATCCTCAAACAGCATAAATATCTTGGGGTAACTCTAGCTTTGTGATTGAGACTTATATGATAAAAAATAGTTTTATTAGGATATTGAAGAAATTTGTCTGTAGATGGAAAGAGGCAATTCTTTTTTTTTTTAATTTGGTTTTTGAGACAGGGTTTCTCTGTGTAGCCCTGGTTGTCCTGGAACTCACTCTGTAGACCAGGTTAGCCTCGAACTCAGAAATCCACCTGCCTCTGCTTCCCAAGTGCCACCACTGCCCGGCTGAAAGAGGCAATTCTTGCCTAGAGCATTACCAAACTTATAAAGCCTTTGATTAACATTTTTAAAAAGTGTATAAAAGCAAAAAGGAAAAGGGGGCATGGGATAGGGGCTTTCTGGGGGGGGGGGAAGGGGATGGTATCGGAAATGTAAATAAAATATTCAATAAAAAATAATAATACAAAACAAACAAACAAACAAAAAACAAAAAAGATATCGAAGAAAAAAACTAAAGATTTCAGAAGATAGAAAAATCTCCCATGGTCATGGATTGGTAAAATTAATATAGTAAAAATGGCCACCCTACCTATAGCAATCTACATATTCAATGCAATCTCCATTAAAATTCCAATAAAATTCTTCTCACATCTGGAAAGGACAGTTTTCAACTTCAAATGGGGACACATACACACACACATACACACACACACACACACACACACACACACACACACAAAATAGCTAAAATTAATCTGAGTTATAAAAGAACCACTGGAGATAACAATGTCTCTGATTTCAAGTTGTGTTACAGAGCCATAATAATAAAACACCATGGTAGTCTCATAAAAAAACAGACATGTTTATCAATGGAATCCAACTGAAGACCTGGATATAAATCTATACAACTATAGATTTTTGTTTAAAAGGCCAGAAATACACACATAAAAATAGGCAGCTTTTTCAACAAATGGTGCTGGTCTCAGTAACTGCATCTAGAAAATCCAAGTAAATCCATACTTATCACCCTGCACAAAACTTAATTCTAAATGCATCAAAGACTGTAACATAAAAGCACATACACTGAACAGTCAGACTAGAAAGTGAGAAATATTGTGATCTTGTTGTTAAATGAAAAGCCAGTTTTAATAGATCATCATTAGCTCAGGCATCAATATCAACAATTAATAAGTGGAGCTCCGTGAAACTGAAAATCTCTGTGTGGCAGAAGATAACATCATTAGGACAAAGCATCATACAGGACAAACCTATATAACTGAAAAAAGATTTTTTTACCAGTTACACATCAGATAGGAAGCTTATTTTGAAAATATATAAAAAACTTAAAGTCTAGACTTTAAAATGGTATATAGATCTAAGCTGAGAGTTCTCCAAATAAGAAACTCAAATGGCTGAGACACATTTAAAAGAAATGTTCATCATTAGTCATCAAAAAATGCAAAATAAAAGTACTTTGAGATTTTATCTTACACCACTCAGAATAAGATCAATAAAACCAATGACAATTCATGCTGTCAAGGATTTGGAGCAAGATGAACACTCACTTGTTGCTGGGGGTGAGGGGTGGGAGTGCAAAATTTTATAGCTACTATGGAAATCAGTGTATGGCGTAGGGCTGGTTCTGATGCTGTCCTGTTCCCCAACTGGTTCTTGATCTGTCAGAAAAGAAGCCATGGGCCAATTGCTGGGCGGAAGGAATAGGTGGGACTTCTGGGTCCCTGGAGGAAAAAGACAGATGCAAGAGAGGAGAAGAGAGTTTTCCAGGCTTTGGAGAGAGAAAAACCAAGCAGCCATGTGAGGTCTCAGGAGAAGCATTGGCATGTGGCTGGTCCTACAGGTGTGTGGTCAGGGATGTTTAGCAGGGACTAGATGTAATTGGGCACTAAGAGTTTTGATAATGGCATGCTAGCTATGGGATTTTAATAATGTCCAGAAATTCTGCCAAGAAGTCAAGTTGAAAACGAATAACTGTGTGTGTCTTTTATCCATGAATTCAAGGGAAGCTGGGAGAGGGCTGGTAGTGGGGCCCATTCCCTGATCTATGCATAGCAGCTAAAAGCTACATGCAACAGTGTGGTGGTTCTTCTGGAAGATGGGCATGGATCTGCCTCAAGATTTAGCTATACCACTCTTGGGCATATACCCAGAAGATGCTTCATCCTACCACAAAGACGCCTGCTCACCCATGTTTTTGTTTCATTGGTTTTATTGATATTAGCTATCCTGAAGGGTATAAGATAAAATCACAAAGTATTTTTATTTTGCATTTTCTTGATGACTAATGTTGAACATTTAAGCATTCCTCAGCCATTTGAGTTGCTCATTTGGAGAAATCTCTATTTAGATCTACATACCAGTTCAGAATTTGTTTTCTTGATATCTAGACTTTAAGTGCCTTATGTATTTTGAATATAACCTTTCTATGTGATGTGTAATTGTTAAAAATCTTTTTCCAGTTATGCAGGCTGCTGGTCTGTCCTAATAGACATTGCTGCTCTATTCATAATAGCCAAATATTAGAAATAAACTAGATGTCCCTTAACAGAAAAATGGATAGAGAAAATGATGTAGTACATTTACATAATGGGATGTACTCAACCACTACAAAAACAAAACAAACAAACAAAAAAAAAACCAAACAATAGAAATCATGAAATTCACAAGTCACTGGATAGAAGGAGAGAATGATCAACCTGAGAGAAATAATTCAGACCCAGAAAGATAAATATAGTATGTGGTTATTAGCTGTTAAGTCAGTGCTAACCAAGCTACAATCTGTAGAACCACAGAGATTATGTAGAGTGTAAGGGAGTAGAGGGAACAAATGGGTCTCCCTAGGAAAGGGCAATAGAATAGATAATTATTGGGATGGAAGGGAGATTCAAATTAGGGGGAGTGGAGAAGGAAGATCAGTATAAAGGAAGCAATATGTTGAAAGATATCTAAAATTAAGGGCCATTTGAGTGGTAGTATGGAAACCTATATAGTAGAAGCATTATAAAAAATATTCATATATGAAGGGAATCTAAATGAAATAATGGGGGACAGATAGCCCAGGTTAGACCTCTCTTTTCAGAAAATGAGGCTTCCAATACTGGGATTGAGTTATGTGCTACTGTGTCATTGGCCAATCGTGTCCCATTGGAATCCCCAAACAACCCAAGCTGTTGCCAAGACTATAGTTTGATCTCCTCAAACCAATAAGACCCCATTGCTGAAGACAACACACGTACACAGTTCACTGAACATGGAGAAATTTGGCCTATTAAAGCCTTCACTCCTACATGCTAGCCTCTTTGGTACAGGGAAGTACTCTGCATGCTACCAAAGGAGAAATGTAAGCATCAAGCAAGCCACAAAGCCTTTGATCTACAACGGAGACCTGTTTGCATGATATGCTAGTGCAGTGGTGACACACACTTATGGGAATATCCAAGCAATATCTGATTTGACTGAAGACTTAGTCCAAGAGATGCAGCCCATACCCAACACTGCTTGAGTGATCACAAATCTCAGACTAGATAAGCTAAAAGCCAAACACCAGTGCTCTAAATAACAACAACAAAAAAATAAGAATACAATGACTCAATGACTATTATTGACATTCTGCTATTTACTGGTTATACAGCGCTCAGCCATCATCAGAGAATCATGCTTCTGCTGCAGATGGGAACAAGTGTAGAGACCCACAGCCAGACATTATGCACACAATGAGACCTTGGAACATTCTGCACTAACTAGGATTTATTCAGCAAATGTCTCCTCTTAGAGCTCAGGTAGGCTTGTGGAAAAGGAGGTAGAAAGAGTAGAAGATCCAGAGAGAATAGAGGGCATCAAGAATACAAAGCCCCCTAAATCAACGGGATCGATATACATGTGAACTTCCAGAGACTGAGGCAGCATCCATAGGACTCACATTATTTTCTAGGACTGCACCAGGTGGGTTTCTAGAGCTGAAGAAAAAGCATATGTCCCCTCATCCCTAACTCAGAAGCCATCTCCAACTGTTAACCACTTGCAAATACAAATTTAGTTTTCTCTGAGGGATTCTCACTAGCAGTACAAATTAATCTTAAGGGAGGCTGGATGCCCAGCACTAAGTGGCCATCAGAAAACTGTACATCAGCATCATAAACTACCCAACATCAGCATTATTGGAGGATTTTTGTCTCATACTGCCATTTTAGGTTTTTTTAAAAGTCTTATTTCATTATGTATATACATGCATATGTATGTATATATTATATATATACATACATATGCACATACAATATTTTTCTTTTTACCCTTAGAAATCGTTTGTATGTATGTATGTGTGTGTGAATATATGTGTGTATGTGTGTGTGTATATTCATTCTTCCAGTTTAGTGGGTTTTCTGGGATTCCTGAGTGCACAAAAGCATGGATCCCTGCAACTATATCTGTTCCGTTTGCCTTTCTAGGACTTTATTCCTACTGTTTGATATGGTTTCCTTCTTTATATTATTATATTTTATTTATTTTATTATAACTCTCTGGTTGTGTGTTTTTTTCTAATGAGAAACATAAAGGGGTATATTCAGATGGGATAGGAGGTAGGGAGAACCTGGAAGGAGTAGAGTGAGGGGGAACCATAAGCAGGATATGTTATGTGGGGGGGGGGGGAGCTATTTTATTTTTTAATTATTGTTTTAATAATTTAATTGAAAAAGCTATTTTCAATAAAAGGGGAAAAAGAAAACCTCAAAAAGAAAGAAAAGTAGAATAAGAACAGATTTGCATGCTGCTGATAGATAATTTAGAATAGTTTATTTCACATACCACTTTTATCTTTGAAAAAAATTAGTTATCAAGAATCAAAGCAACTTTCTGATTTTTAAAAATTTTTAATTGTGTGTGTGTGTTTGTGTGTTTATGTGTGTTTGGGTGTAGCGTTGGGTGGGATTGTGCATGACTGTACTGTCCTTGGAGGCCAGAAGAGAACATTGAATCCTGTGGGCCTGGAGTTACAGGGAGCTGGGCACTGCCCGCTGTGGTTAATGAGAACTCAACTGTGGTCCCCTGCAAGTGCAGCATATGTTCTTAACCTTGGGGCCATCTCCATACCCTACCTTTCTCATTGTTTATGTGACTTTCCCTTTGCTTTCTCCTTACCACTAATATCTGTTTCTGGGTACTTGGTTCTTCTTTACCCTTTCCTCGTTTTCATAGTTACTGCTTCTGCTAGTGTGCTGTTACATTAAAGAAACAGAATCTTTGGTTAGATAGACAGACAAGCAGCGACTGTGTGTCTCCAGGAAATTATTTGGAATCTCTGAATTTTAGTTACTGTAAAATTTGACTCACAGGATAGCTGGGAGAAATTAGGATAATGTGCACA
The DNA here is from genome assembly GCF_011762505.2 of Arvicanthis niloticus. Classification (NCBI taxonomy): domain Eukaryota; kingdom Metazoa; phylum Chordata; class Mammalia; order Rodentia; family Muridae; genus Arvicanthis; species Arvicanthis niloticus. The sequence continues at coordinate 56,195,935 of NC_047673.1, forward strand.
AGATTACAGTCGCTATCAGAACTTTTTTTCTGTTCTCTCTCTGAATTTAAAGCAATTACAAAAACCTACTGTTCTTTCCTGCCCATTTTGTAAATCACTTCCATGTTAATTTTAATAAGAATACTGTCTGATCAAGACACTCTCCTGGTGGGAACTTCATTGCCTGTGGAATAAAGTAAAATCTTTAGACTAAGAAAAAAAATACCTTGTCTAGACAGAAATTACATTGATTCCAATTTCCAAATTTGACTTGTGTTTACTGAATCTGATATTTTGCTTCTGCCTTTTCTGTTTAGTCCCCAGATATGCATTTTCACCGACCCTACTAGAAAATATATAACACTTCCTAAAGACACAGGACAGCAGCCATCTTATAAAAACAGCCCTTGATTCTTACCTTTTACTTCTTAACCACATCATGGTTTAGCATTAATATCTCACAGCTTACTTACCCCACCCACATGTGGATCTATTATCTGTTACATTGTTGTTTCTTAATTATGTCTTGGCTTCCATACTTTGTTAGTTTTACTGCATGCTACATGTGTTTAATGTTTGTGGTTGGCTTGAGGACATAGAAGGTTTTGTATTTTTTAAAGGGAGATTTCTTTGGCTTTCTGCTATCAGCTCAATTAGAAAAAAAAAATTCCCAATAACTTCCATGGAGTCAAGGGTTTAGATTCAAAGGCTAATTTACTCCCTTTGAGAACAGTCTGATTCATGATCACTCTTTCTCTAGTGTCTCAAGGTTCAACGTGAAACTTCATTGATTTACTAAGAATCTTCCATTTTAGATATATATATTTACCTAAAATTATTTTTAAAAATAATTTTAAAAACTACTATTTTCTGCTTCATGTCTTGTTTGCTAGCCTTTATAATTACTAGCAAAGGGTTGTAGTGAAATAGCCTCACTAATTTTGTAGTCAAGAATGATAGCAACTTTATGATTTAAAAAAATGTTTAATTGGGTTATTTATGTGAGTCTCTTCCCCAGCCCCAGTTTTTTTTTTTGACTTGCTATTATAAACTGTCTTCTTAATTTCTTAATGTCTTCCTCAGATCATTTTTTGAAATATTTTGTTTAATTTACTTTGTTGCTATTAGCATAATCAGTGACCAAACTTATAGACTAATACCCTATCATTGGAAGTCTAGATCTCAGCCCTGACTAAAATATTACTTAAGTTCAAATCTCAGAGGTTGGAATCTATCAAGAACCCAGGGTGTTGTTCATTTTAGTGTGACAATTTTACACCTAAATTCTCATTAAAAACTTGAACAAAGCACCCTGACCTAATCCAATGAACCATTTTCTGAACGGGGCACTTCAGCTCTAGGACATCCAAATCCCACTTGAATACTGAGAATACTTCAACTGAAATAATATATATGACTTAAAAAACCTCAAGCCACAAAACACTTTCTGATTTATATATTCCAACACACATATGCACACACACACACAACACATATACGTGCACACATTATTCTTCCAAACTTGAAATCCTATAGTAACTGTATCCAAGGAATGTGAATTAGGTTGAAAGGCTAGAGAACTCAAATGAATTATTGTAAGTATGATTAAAGAAGAGAAAAAGTTCCTGGTGAAGAATACAAAAAAAAAAAAAAAAAAAAAAAAAAAAAAAAAAAAAAAAAACCAGATGATTGAATAAAGAAAATGGTGTGACCTAAGAAAGAGAAACTCATCAAAGAGAAGAGGGGAACACTGAGCAACAATCAGTTTGACATGATGAAAATGAGAAACAGTATATGTAATGGAGAGCTCTGTGGAGAGAGTCACTAACATAATGGGTCAAGAAGAGAAGAAAAGATTTGACCTTAAAGACAAAATGGAGGTATGAGAACAATCCAAAAAAGACAAAGGTAAAATAAAAATGCATCAGTCAGAATCCCAAGATATATTATGCACCGAAAAAGACAAAATATGAGGATGATGGCCATAGAGGGTAGAGAAGCATCTCAGTTTAAAGGCATAATTTGTTTTCTAAGAATCACAACAAAAAATTTCGCAGGAAAAAAGATGTGGCAGTGGAGAGGTGGCTTAGCAGTTAAGAGCACTAGATGCTCCAACAAAGACCTAGGTTCAAATCCCAGTACCTACATGGCAGTTCACAACTGTCTATAATTCCAGTTCCAGGGGATCTGAGATGCCCACACAGATATGCATGGAGGAAAACACTAGTGCAAATAAATGAAGAATTATTTTTTAAAAAGATACAGAAGGCATTTAGGTCACAAAATAGATAACAACCCCCTTGTAATATTATAATTAAAATAATAAGCCCATAGAACAAAGAAAGTATGTTGAAATCAGAGAGAGACAGAGAAAGAGAGAAACAGCAAGAGATTAAGTCAATACAAAAGCTACCACATTAGTAAAATGACAGATTTGCCCACTGGAATTTTGAATGCTAATAGGGCCTGGAAATTGTCAAATTTCTGTCCTGACTTCCTTTGACAATTTATTTCAAATTCTGAGAAACAAAACTGTCAGTCTAGACTTCTATACTCAGCACAACTATGTATGATAATAGGAGGAATGTAAAATTTTCTATGATAAAAGTAGGTTAAAGAAATATAACCAGTAAGCCATCTCTAAAGAAGATACTTTAAGAAGTCCTTCAGATTGAAAAGCGAAACAAATGAAACCCTGAGCCCATAGAAAACAATGAACTATGATAGTACTTAAACAAGAGTGGATGATAAGAAAAATCAAGCACTACAAAAATAAAATTACAAGGGTAAATACATAATTTTAAATATTGGGAATACCAATGGTCTCAATTTCTCACTCAAAAGACATATACTAATAAAATAGACCATAATGCAAAGCTAAGAAACACACATCACAAAAGAAATACTGTCTTAGGGTGAAAAGGATAAAAACAGACATTCAAAATAGACCTTGGAAACATGATGGTGCCGCCGTTCTAATATCTGACAAAATAGATCTCAAACCAAAACTAGTGAGAAGATATAAAGAAGACCACTTCATATTCATTAAGGAAATAATCCACCAAGACAGAAGCCATTATGATTCTAAATATATAGTCCCTGAACACAACTGCATTTGATTGTATAAGATGAATACTATTAAATATATATTCACATATTAATTCCAGAAGAATAGCATCCGTGACTTCTATACACTACTCTCACCAGTGGAGAAGTTACCTGAGCAGAAATATAAACAGTGATACGTAAATTAAATTTCATCATAGAGCACTTTAATAGAAAATTCCATCCAAACAGTGCAGAATATACATTATTCTCAGCAGCCCATGGAACTTTCTCTAAAACAGCAATATATTGCAAGTTTTAATAAATATAGGAAAAGGTAAATAATTCTCTGTATTGTTTGATCACAATTGAATGACTATAGACCAAGAGAAAACCTAGAATACACAAAGACTCATGGATAATTAAAAACCAACACTATTATAATAAATGAGTTCTTAAAGAAGCCAAGAAATTCCCAATATTTAATGAAAATGGAGACACAATATGTTAAACTATGAGATGCAATGAGAGGAGTACCCTAAAGGAAGATTGTAGTTCTTAGTGCCTAAATCAAGAAAACAAAACAATCTCAAGTAAATAACTTAAAAAGGTATACACCTTAGACCACAAGTCAATAGATAGAAAGACATTATTATGATCAAAGTAGGAATAAATAAAAACAAACAAAAAAGGGCAATGAATCAATAAAAGGAAGGGTTAACTTTTTGAAAAAACTAAACAAGATTCAAAAAGCCTTAGCCAACATAACCACAAAGAAAAGACAAATTAATAAAATCCAGATGGAAAGTGAGTCATTAAAAGAGTTACCAGTGAAACTCAAAAAATGGTTCTGTCTTACTCTTAAGCATATTTCACTAAGTTAGACGAACTAGAAGAAAACAATAGTAATGAGAAATACAGAAGGAGGAAGCAGGGAATCAATTTTCTTCACAGCAATCTCGTAAACACCCTTTTAAGAAGCCTAACCAAGGAAGCAAAAGACCAGTTACGATGAACACTCTAACATGCTGAAGAACAAAATGGAGGAAAATCCTAGAAGACAGACTCCTGCCCTGGCTAAGGTCTCACTTGCTGCAACAATGATGCACCATGGCAAAAAGGAAGTTGGGGAGAAAAGGGTTTATTTGGCTTACACTTCCAAGTTGCTGTTTATCATCAAAGGAAGTCAGGACAGAAATTTGACAGGGCAGGAACATGGAGGCAGAAGCTAATACAGAGGTCATGGAAGGGTGAGGCTTACTGGTTTGCTTTTTCTGGTTTGTTCAGTATGGTTTCTTACAGAACCCAGGGTCATCAGCCCAGGGATGTCATCAACCACAGTGGGCTGGGCCTTTCTGCATTGATCACTAACTGAGAAAATGCCTTACAGCTGGATCTCATGGAAACCTTTCCTCAACCAAGGCTCCTTCCTGTCTGATGAGATCAGCTTGTGTCAAGTTGAAATAAAACCAGCCAGTACATGTGCTTATAGATAGGAATTAAAGCTACAAAGGTGAACATCCGGTCAAAAGTAATGTACAAATTCAATTCAATCCTCTCCCAAATTCCAATGCAATTCTTCAGAGAAATAGAAAATATAAATATTTTCTATAAATATAAAAGCACAGAAGTACCCAGATAATGAAGCAGTTCCAAGCAAAAGAAGTTCCTCTGGAGGTACCTGATATGCACAGAGCCACAGTAATGAAAACAGCACAGTGCTGCCACAGTAGAAACACAGATTAGGATGACAGAACTGGGGACCACCTGGATTTTGGGAGGATGTCAACAACAACAAATACACATTAGAGAAAAGATATCTTCAGCAAATGGTGCTGGGAAAAAAAGGTGTCCAAACCAACACACCAAAGAATAAAACTAGCTCCTAGTCTCACACTGCATAAAAAGCATCTCCAAATGGATCAAGGAATTCAATGAAAGAGCTGAAACTCTGGAACTAGCTTTTTATAAAACACAACATGGCACCAAATGCGTTTTTTAAAAACCAAAATATGTTTAACCAAGATATATTTGGTAGGGTGCAGTGGAAGAGGTCCCTCACTGGGCCCATGCTGAGACATCCCTTCTCCCTGAGGTACCTGCTGTAAGATAAGTATAGGAGTATAGGAGAGAGAGGGGGAGGGAGGGACAGAGAGAGAGAGAGAGAGAGAGAGAGAGAGAGAGAGAGAGAGAGAGAGAGAGAGAGAGAGAGAGAGAGAGAGAGAAAGAAACAGAGAGGAGTTAGGGAGGGAGAGAGAGGAGAGAGAAGGAGGGAAGGAGAGAGAGGGAAAGAGAGGAGAGAGACAGAGAGACAGAGAGCCCAGACAGGAGCATATGAAGAGAGGGGGGAGGGGAGTGAAGGAGAAAAGGGTCAGGGATAGAAGAGAGTCAGAGAGAGAGAAGGGGCAGAGAGAATAAGGGGCAGTAAGAATGGGCCAAACAGTTCCTTTTATAACAAGCCAGGCCTACCAGGCTTGGGTGGAGCCTAGAAGGAGTGACAACTCTGAGTATTGTCTTTCCACTTTCTTGGTCTGTTGTAAGAAAATAAGACAATTCTTGGTTCAGTGACAGTATGAAATAATTTGTGTAACTAGTAACATTGATTTACTGCATACTGTTGATGTATATGATACTGAGAATGATTTATTTTATTCAGCCAATGTACAATGTCTTTTTCTAGCTTTTGTATCACTGCAATGCCACCCACATAAAACAGCTTAAGAATGTTCCTTTCCGTCACATTCTTTGGGAAAAGTATTTGTAGAATCAATATTATTCATTAAATATTTGGTATGATTCACTCATTAACCTACTTGAGGCTGTGCTTTTTTTGTGACTCAGGTTTTCAACTCTGAATGTAATATCTCTAATACAAATGAGGCCGACCAGGTTTCTATTCTTTTTTGAGTAAAATATCATGTGATTTTATTGTCCAGTTCTTTTTTTCTATTCCCAATAAGTCATCTTATATTTTGGCATCATGTTGAGTTGTTCATTTCTTTCTCTTCTATTAATAACTATAAAATATATATCATTATCTAATTTTTCCATCCTGATCCTTCCCTCACTTATTTTTCTTTTTCCTTACTTGCAAAAATTATTTGTACTGATCTTTCAAAAAAAATCCAATACTGATTTCTCAATATATTTATACCATTATTTTGTTATTAAGTATAATAAATTTTGCACTTTATCATATGATTCCTCTAACTCATTGGGATTTAGCTTCCCTTTGTTTTTAGCAGATATTTAATATAAATTTATATTAATCTTGGGATATTTTCTCTTTAAGTATGCACTTAAAGCTGTAAATATTTCTATAAATTGTGCTTTCCTCCCCTATGGGACCTGGAGCCCTCCTCTCTGCTCTATGATTTGAAAGCTGTCATGTCTACCTCTTCCCTTCTTCCCAGCAGAAGTGATCTTAAAATGCCAAAAAATTGTTTATAGTTTTCTGTTTCATGCTTGACATGTGTCAACAAGTCTAGTCATTACAATTAAGTGTTAGCTCAAACCTGTCTTCTCGCGTGATTTTATCTTTTGCCCTCTGATATCTTCTGATTTACTTTGCTTATTTCAGTTATTGTACTTTGACTTTCCCTTTGCTCATGTGGAGCAGACTGAGTCTTTGCATATCATCCTCACATCACTGGAGCTGTCTAATCTTAGATTTTGCATCTTGTATTTATCTTCCCCACATGTGCTTTATCCTTTCTATTGATTAATTAATCCAGTTATACTTTCTTTTTCAATCTTCGGGGTGTTTTCATCTTTACTTTCTTCTTAATAGTAGTTTTCATTCATTAAAAAAAAAAAAAAGTAGGCCTTTTTTTTTTTTCAGGTAAATTTTAGGTTTAGGGGAAAATTGGAAAATACAATATCCCAGTCCCAATTTCTCTTACTAATATTTATTTTCAGTTCTGTTGTATATTCATTCCTGTTATTGAATCAATTATTAACATATTGATATAAGCTATAGTCCATAGTTTACCTCGGGGCTTAATCTGTAAGTGAGGCTGGAATGTATGGAGGTTATGTAAAACAATGATGCCATGCTCTAGATAAATTACACCTTTTCTTCTGAGAAAACAGTATAAATATTTATATTGTTAAAACTAGGTAGGAGGTAATAAAATAGCTCACAGGCAATGTGGAAAGTCTTCTGCAAAACACACACAAAGAAAAACAAAAGCATATGCTTCAAAGAAAAATTATGCATACATTAATATTAATTTTTATGGCTCCAAACATCTTTGGAGATGTGGAGAGGGTATGTACTCCTGTCTTAACTGTGTTTCTGAACACAATTAGAAAACAAACAAACCTCTTCCCACATACACCACTAAGGCAGAAAAATCAAAAACACATTGACACAAGCTGTTGGTGTCTTCAGCCTTTGGGGATGCTTCTAACTGTGAGTAATTCTGGATCTCATTTTCAGGTGCCCAGGGAACTTCAAAGGCAAGGGGAGTGACTGATTTCATTCTGGGTCAGCAAGAGAGAAAATACATCTTCTTCAAAAGTACTCTGACTCTTTATGGATATCCACACAGTTTAATTTTATAGTCATGTTGGCGTGTGTCACACCATATTGGAAAGCGAGTTGGTGACCTATTCAGTCTGAATTTCTAGGGAAGCTGCTCTCATGTCGTACTTGATGTTTCTCAAATCCATGGGGCGTCCAACCTGTGAACGCTACCATTGATGGAAAAGATTAAAGCGCACATTTTGGTAACTTCTTACAGAAAAATTATGGCACTGATTACAGTTAGTGTAAGGATTTATTTTGTTGTTTTGTTTTGTGTTTTTTCTTTATTTTTTTGTATTAGTTCTCTGACAATTTCATAGATGTATATAATACATTCTTGTAACTTTCTCCTAATACACTCTCTTATCTTCTTTTTACCCTTATCAACCCTTCACTTGTTCTTCTCCCAGATTCCTGACTTTTGGGTTTTGTGTAAGACAACTATTTAGCCAGAACTATCTGCCTGGGTGTTGGATTGGGATTATTCACTGGAACCTGATGGACTGAGTTCCAGGACAGCAAGGGCTACACAGAGAAACCCTATCTCAGAAAAAAAAAAAAAAAAAAAAAAAAAAAAAAAAAAAAAAAAGAACAGTGCTCCTCTGTTAACACCAAACTTGCTGGAATTGTTACACCCATAAGTTAATGTTTCTCTTCTACCCTCGTCAGACAAGCTTGCATTTGCAAGAGTTGGTGATTGACATAAAGAGTCATAATTAGACCACAGGATGTTCAGTACTAAATGGAAAGTATATACTGCAACCCCTCCTCCCAAGGCTCATGAATCATCATGGACAAGTGAGAAGAAAGTGTAAAAGGAAAAGGCAATAGACAACCACAAGTAAATGGTGTCTTCTGGACATGCAGAACAGTTGCACAGCTGACCTCTGTTCTAAACCAACAAAATCCCAGCACGGAGAGAGGAGTTAGACAAGTCTCATCTGCTGTTTGGCAATTGATAGCTGCTAAGGGAGAGAGGAAGTCAGTTTTCTCTAAGAATGTTGGCTCTGATAAGTCAACCATGCTCCAAGGAAAGGCCACACAACCAAGAATGTTTGGGAAGCACAAATCGGTTGTGATGGGTTAAAAAAAAAACAACACAAATTGGGTAGGTAGTAGTGAAAAGGAAACTGGTCTAATAGCCTTGGGTCAGAGGGAGAGAATATGATTAAATGTGTGAAATTCTCAAAACTATAAAACTATCTTTAAACTAATAAAAATAGCTTTAAGAAAGAAAGATGATAAAAATGACAAATTTCCTGTTATTACCCATCTTCAAGGATGAATGTGCAGCTCACTGCAGAGTATGTGTTGTGTGTGTTCAGGACACTATGTTAAGTAGAACCACATTACAGCAACTTAGTAACAATTATCCTTTTAAGACCCATACATAATGGTTCAAAATCATCTCTTAAAATCATCTCACAAAATCTTCCATTTTGAAGTATCATTTACTGATATTTACAGATGCTCAGAGGTTTGTCCAAACACCTTAAAGTTTTCTTTGAAGCAAGCCCAATTCATAGTTGATTGAAACAGTCTGAGTCTTTCATTGAGTAGTAATAAAGGCCTTTTGTTTCATAAGATGGCTTTGGAGAAGTAGGTTGAAACACCAGGAAAATGAAGCTCAAAAAAGCTTCAATGAAGTGATAGAATTGCAATGAGAAACCTGTCTGTTTCCATACTTGTGGAAATGTTTGAATAAGTAGGTACGTGTTTAGGGGATTCCAAACATCTCAATTATTTCCAAGACACAAGCTGGACATTTCCTTTTCTCTTTTTAATTTAACATGATTTTTTCCTCAATTAAAAAAATAAATGTAAATAAGTTGTGAGTGCAATGCTGTCTGACAGCAACACTGCATTTTAGACTCAGAAATTATAATTTAGTGTCTCAGTAGATAATAAGAATGATTTGAAATCTGAGATGTTTTAAAGACAAATCAAATTAAAGGCCAGTTTAGTTGGCAGTGCCTAATTTGTGCCCTGAATGTTTCTCCATGATTTTATGTCTTCCAAATGTAAATATCTCCAACTATTTTTATACACAAAATGGTTATAATTATTTGTGTAATGAAGATTTTGCTTGAGCATTTAGATACAGACATTTACAACAGCAATTCTTTCAACTAATCTTTTACTATTCATTACATGTGTGTCTTCTAAAATGGGTAAATAAAATATCTACAAATAGACCATTTTATTGTTGCCTCAGAAATTCTTATAACTTAAAATTAATATGGAGATGTATAATAGCAATATGAGTAAAATATACAGGCCAACATTTGCAAAGAAGAGCTCTCTTCTCTCTCTCTCTCTCTCTCTCTCTCTCTCTCTCTCTCTCTCTCTCTCTCTCTCTCTGTGTGTGTGTGTGTGTGTGTGTGTGTGTGTGTGTGCGTGTGCGTGTGCGTGTGTGTGTGTGTGTGTGTGTGTGTGAGACTCTTTTTCTCCCAGGGAATTTTTCCAGTTCAAATCATACCCAAGAAGCCAAAACATTCCTAAGACTTTTAATGTTATAGAAGAGGAAACGGGAAATTGGATTTCAAAGTTTTTCCAGGAGAAAACGCCTTTGTAAAATCAAAAGTTTGAAAGCATGATGCTTATGTTGCAGCAATAATTTAGAAGTGATGAGCTAGTTTTCTAAGTCAGTTGAGGATTTTGAGATGATACGAGCATCTTGGATTATCTAGTGGGCCATGAGTCTAATGAGCCAGTCCTTCTAAGACACAGACAGGCATGTGGAGACAGATAGAAGAAGCATGAACTGAGAAGCAGAGATTGGTCAATATGTCTATGTGAAGAAAGCCCGCTGGCACCAGTGTAGAGAAGAGGCAGGCAGCAGTGGTCACAGAAGCATTAGAAGGACTCCCTGTTGATGCCAGCCCTGGCTCCAGGCTCCTGGCCTCTGAACTGTATGAGAACACATCTGGAGAGCATCCTCACAGTTCCTTGAGCTTCATTTATTTCTTGTTTTCAGTTCCCAGTATATATCTGCCTCAATTGGCTCTCTTTCAAGAAAGTCTGGTTACAGCTCCCTGAGTCACTGGGGCTGATAAAATGGCGGCCCTTCTCCAGTGCTGTCTTGCCAAGCAGGAGCATCCATTGTCAAGTGAGGCTGGCACCTTAAAGGCCCAAACTCCTACATTAACTCACTTTTGAAGTGTCCTTTTCTTTTTCTCTCAACCATGAAAATCAGAACACATAGGCACCTTTATGAACTGAACTGAGTGTTCTCAAAATGTCCACTTACATCTTGAGAACATGTTCTTCATGACTTTGAGCTAAGTACGCACCCCAAATAGATCTGCCATCTTTTCTTTTTGAATTAAGATCTTAACTCTTCTCTTCCACTCAGAGTATACAACGTACTTCAACTCAAAGTGCCTTCTTTCCTGAATATGATATAGCTTCCCCAAATAGAAGATATATAGTTCGTTTATTTCAGGAGGACAGTGCTTTGGAAATAACTCCAGTGTTTTTACTTGTCACAGGCAATGAATCTTTCTTCTTCTTTCATTCTTTCCTTTTTTTTTAAATTGGCATTTTTTTTCTTTTCTAGATTTATTTATTTATTTTATGTATGAGTGTTCTATCTCTATGCACACCTGCATGCCAGAAGAGGGCATCAGGTCACATTATAGACGGTCATGAGCCACCATGTGGTTGTTGGGAATTGAGCTCAGGACCTCTGGAAGAGCAGACAGTGTTCTTAACCACTGAGCCTCTCTCTAGCCCCATCCATCCTTATTTCTTAGCCAGATTTAATTTGGAGCTTTGTTTTGACTTCAAGGTGAGCCTGTTGCATTTAGTTACAAGAACAACTTTCTTTACTAGAACTAAGGCTTTCGAGAACTGCAACTTCTCTTGCAGTCAATACTGGTGAACTGGACATATAACCTTTTATCTCAAATCTTATCATGAATCTCTTATAAACAGCAGTTGAGTTTCATGTTCATCTCTTGAATTCCTGGACATCTGAGATTATTTGTTAGCTCCTTATATTGTTCCCAAAGCAAATATGCACAAAAGATTGTTATAAATGGATGGAATAGATCACTATAAATTTCATGTGAAAGCCAATGGCTGTTGGTAGGATGGATCAACTGCTGCTGGTGCTTGCTTCCACGTCTAAGGACCTGAGTTTGACTTCCATAAGCCATATAGATAGTGGGAGGAGAGAACTGACCTCTGCCTCTGACTTCCATATGTGAGCTGTCATACAGGTTCCCCATTCTTCACAAATATGTAAGTAAATAATGAATAAAATATTTCAAAGACAAGCTTGCAGTTTTTCTGCTACCACCCCATTCTCAAGAGAGAGAGAGAGAGAGAGAGAGAGAGAGAGAGAGAGAGAGAGAGAGAGAGGAAGGAGGAGGAGGGAGGAAGGGAGAAGGAGGGGTAGGGGAAAAGGAGAGGGAGAGGGAGTGGGAGAGGGAGAAGGAAATGTTCTCACTTACTTGGGATAATCTCTATGACCATTGATGTGGGTATACAACTCTGCACAAGATTAGTTTATTATTAAAGATATGCTTGGGCCTCACTGCTGAAGTGGTCCTGTAACCTAGCAAATAACAAATTGAGGTTTGTAGAACACAATTGGTTTGCTCATAGAAATCAAGTCCCTTTGACAACTACCTACTGGCCATTTTCCTAGAATTTGTTTTGATGTCGGTCTTTTTCTGCTGAATGTATGTCTATAAAGCTTGAAGTACATTCATCATCAACTGGACCAGGTAGATGCAGTTCACTGCCAAATAGGTTGCCCTCACCCTGCCTAAGAACTCTAGTTTCTCATCTTACCCTCCAGCTCTGAATGCTGCCTGCAATCAGAGGTCACCACAGGAGAGAGCTCTTGTGAGTTTATTGCAGTATCAATTGATGTCTACCCAAAGGCCAGGCCAGGATTTGCTAAGCCTCATCAGATGGGAGCCTGCCCTCCCTTTTATTCTGAAGGTTTAATTCAAGGACTCTCAGAGCAAATTGCTTTTTTGTGTTAAATGAGACATTTCACTCCTTCAGGGAGCAAGTGCCAAATGGGGAAGCATTAGAGGGAAAGTTTACATGGCTGCCTCTATAGCATTGTTTGTCTTGGCTTTCAGTGGTGCTTTTCATTTGCTTCACGTGATGAAAAACTGAACATAAAAATGAGTGTGGTTTTTTACTCAGGATTTTTTTTTTCATTCAAGAAAGGTTTAGCTCATTTACACCTTAGTCATTTCCCAGCCTGAGCATGAAAATAAATGTATTACAAACCTGACAGGGTAGCCCTTCAGCTGGGTGGATCTAACCTGACCTTCAGCTCTATAGCTCTTCTGATCCACCTGAACTTTCTCATGCAAAAAGCCAGTAAACCACTATAACAGGTAGTTTCATCCTACCTCCAGAAATTCTCATTTTTTTTTTAGATTGTTGCATGTGGGAAGTGGTTATATTGTAAAGGGTGAGTGATATACTAATACCATATTCAAAGTAATGTAAATACAGACAAAAGAAACAGATAGTGACTCTATCTAACTGGAGTCTAGTTGTGGACTCTAGTTGACTATTACTTCTTTGGCAAGGTGTCTTTAAACTATTTAAGTTTCAGGTATATCTCATTACACTATACAGATTGCAAGCTAATGAGGCTTACAGACAGTGCATCTTACAGAACAAGCTATGTGAGCTTGATCTACAAATCACATTGATGTAGTATTGAAAATATTTAGATGCTACTTTCTAACTTTTTCATTTATTTTATCATTGAGTAGAGAGAAGCTGTGTGTGGGAGTGGGGGTAGTGGTTTTGCTCCAAGGATTCTCAAAAACAACTTTCAAGAGTTGGTTCTTTCCTTCTTCAGTGGGTTGTTGGGACTGGATATAGATCTTCAGGCTTTCGCAGCTAGCTGTGCCACACCAATGTCCCTTAAATGTGAGTTTCTTTCCTCATGGCTTTTACTGATGCTTTTTTTGAAGTACAAGTATCTTTATCTTTTACCTAAATTTCTGTACTATATTCCCCATTGGTCCCCTTTTTCTTACTTCTGCATGTACATCATACTTAAAGCAGCTCCTTAAAATACGAATCAAACAAGCTACTACCATGCTCTAGAGTTTTCCTAGTGTTACATCTCCCTCAAAGATCTGGTCCTGCTCAGCAAAGACACACTGTGCTGTTACTCTGTTGGCTTGTCTGTCCTCCTCACTGCTCCCTTCTACTTCCTCAGGAACACTGGGTCTGCACAAGACTATGGCGTAGCCCTGGCCTCTGCCTGTGACTTTCTCTACAGAAGCCACAAGGCTCCCTTCTCACATTTTAAACTTCTATTAGACCCTAATTTTCTCTGAGAAGCCACTTCTAATTACCTTATTATTAAACAACTCACTACTTTGCTTGTCTGATCTATTTTCTTCATGCGATTTCCTATATGACTTTCTGCTGTGCTTTGGGTCTTGTTTCCCTCAAGATTCATGGGTTAAGAGTCTTTCTATTCAGGGTGGCAATGAGAGATAATGGAGTCCTTGAGTCATTGGGCATGCTCCAAGAAGAGATCCAGGAACGTCAGCTTCTCTGTTCTCTTGCCTTCAACATATGATATTTTCTCTTGCATACTCCTCTGCCATAATGTGACATGAACTAGAGGAGCTCAACCAGATCTGAGCCAACATCAAACCCTCAAACTTTTACAACTATGAGCTAAATTACCATACTTACTAGTAATGAAAATGGGCTACTATCATCTCCCAGCTCACAAAAATGTCTATATGGATGCATTTACTTGTTATGTCTCTCCTCATAATCTCCAAAATTGTTCTTTCTGTATCATTCACTGATGAATACATACAAAATAAAAAAGTGCAGGATTCACTGTAGGGACTAAACATGTATTTTTGAATTAAACAGTAAGAAGAAAATGGACAGAATAATGAGCAGAACATTAATATTTTTATATTATCCTGTTCAAATCTAATAATACTAATAATGAAATAATGTTATTATCCCCATTTGGTAGCCCACAAGAAAACAAGCTAAAACTTAAATATCTAAAAATAACTAACTAACTAAATAAATAAATAAATAAATAAATAAATAATCAAAGCTTTCATTATGTAGAAGGTGTCTGTCCTCAAAGTCCAGGCTCTTTATTCTTCTACCACACTGTTACTGAGATAACACTTGAAAACTACCTAAAATTTATGAGAGTAATATATAGTTAAATAAAAGGGTTGGTGTTTTTCCTTAGGAATTAAGCAAGGCAAAATCATTTATTTTAACTTTGTGCCCTAGTTGAAGTAGGACATGTTGCATACAACTACATCATAGACACAGATCTATCCCCAAATGAAATGCTTTGCTTCCCTTTTTATGAGACCTTTGAGATGTCTATTTCTGGATACTTTATGACATTTCTCAACTTTAGATACATGAGGACTGTGAGCAAGAATAGTTGGTTAAAGTTTATATCTTGATTCATCTTTAAATAGAGTCCATATAATCTACACTGGACAAAGCATGCATATTTTATAGAAAACTGTTTCATTTCCCATATTACATTTAAAAAGCTCCAAGTTTGGGTTAAGCATATGCTAGAGTTAAAAAGACCTTTTAAGCATACAATATGATATAATTTAGCATTTTTAGATGTAGCCAATTTACTGGATCCATTGCATTAGATTAACAATAGTGATAAGATACTACTGAGTAATTTTTTTTTTATTTTGATAGATTTGACATCCATACTTAAATATACGAGCACTTTACCCAAGTAATAAACCCATGGACTTGTAGTACCATTTCTTCTAACATGCATCAAATATGTAAAAATTAAAAATTGTCTAAAGCCTATCCATATGCTCATGGGAATATTGTAGCTTTCATTATATGAGGCATGGAATTCGTGTGTTTAGAACAGATTTGGAAACACTAATAGAACAGAACACAATTAGCCTTTTTGTACTCAATGGAACTCTGTGTTCAAGTGACTGCCTAAGGTAGAAGAGAAAGTGTGTGAATAAAAGTGTGTGTGAGTATGTGTGGGTTCTAAATATCAAAATAGTTTTTTTTTAAAAAACACTTTTACTACAGAAAAATATTTTTCAAATACTGAGTTTGACAGTTTATAGAATATGGTTGAAATAGTTATTTTATTATGATTTCTGAAATGCCCTTTAATGTGCACATTTGCAGCCTCCCCCTTCATGACCCTCTTCTGTTCATTTATTCTCTCAACCAGAGGTCAGAATTTTCTCTTGGCTGAAGATGAACCCACATTCTTTATAGCTCTGAACCATACAAGCCTGTGTTCTCCTTCAGTTTAGCTCCAACTGTTGTTTTTATTAAAATTCCATCTTGATATTTGCCCTTGGCCTATTTTTTTACATAAGTTTGTTCCCAGTTTGTTTTTCTGTATTACTAACATAAATCTATATGGATTACTAGAAACTCTTTTTCTTTGGCGTATTTTTAGTAGTTAAATTTGTTCTTTGACAATTCTATACATGTATATAGTAACTGGTTGCTCTTGCTCTCCACACGGTCTCCCTTCTCCCCACAGCCACTAACCTCTTCTTTACTAAGCTAGCTTTCCACATTCATGTCTTTCTGTTCTGTTTAAGATGCACTGAGTTTGACCAGGGCCATTTGTGTGGACATGGAATTGGAGCTGTGTAGTTGAACTTGCGGGGCTCACCAGTATACACACATCTAAAGGAAATGTCTCTCCCTCTTTCAAAACCTACTAGGAGCCAAAAGTTCAACAGTAAGACATAGAACCCCATGGCTTCTCCCTATTCATTATCAACAAACGACAAGGCCACTTTTCTGCAGAGCTAGTGCAATTAAGCACAGTTGCTGTGAGTTCATAGTTGCAGTGGCTATGTGTTATCTAGGGGTATGGCATTTTGCATTCCTTCTCCATGTCTCTGGTTCTTACATTCTTTTAGCACCCTCTTTTACAATGTTTCCTGAGTGTTAAAAAGAGGTGGTGTAAATGTCCAGTGTTTCAGCATCTTGGGCAGCCATGAATATTTGATTCAGATATGTTCACAGGATTTCTTATTAACCTGAGCTTACCATTGTCTTTGAGTATAAACATGGGTACTTAGAAGGCTGTTTGCATGCTATTATGCATTTTGCTAAATGCAAGTAGTAAAGCCCACTTCCAACACATAATTACATACACTCTTTTCTCAATACCTTTTTCTAACATAACTGATTTATCAATCGACAGCTTTGGGTAAAATATGCCTTTGAATTCCATACTCCCATCTCTGAGTTGTCAAGATGAATAGAGGAAAATTTTTATTATTTGTTTGAGAAACAAATTGAAATTTCTTTTTTCAAATTTTTACAAATAGTCCAAGGATCTTTTTATTCATTAAATATCACATTCTTTGTGGAAACTTTTAATATTTTCCTCTCTGGTTAAAATTATAAATTATCCCCTTGCTCTGTGAAGAGCTTAACTAGACACTAGGACAGAGTGTGTATGGAGCAGAAGTCACCAAGGGCCGTGACTGTCCTCCTAGGAATACTGTTGGATAGAAGATATATAGACTGATTGACCCCTCAAGCAGATTTAAAAATAGGAAAGACTAAATTTAAAATCTAATTAGCTGTTGGCTATGAATGGGAAGAATGACCCCAGAATCATTAAAAGAATGCTGGACTTTACCTCCAAGTAGCTGCAAGTTTGGGAAAATCACTGAGAGAAACTATAAACTCCTTGATTTCCTGCACAAGTGGATTTCATGTGTATTTCAGAAATATCCATCCATGAATTTGATTTGAAACAGTTAGACAATGTTAGTAACGCTCCTTGAATTTGAAGGTGATGTGTAATTTTATGTGTGAGAGAAATGATTATTAATTACCATAAGGGCCTATTAGAAATGTTATCATTCTTTCCTCCCTCCCTCTTTCCCTCCTTTCTTCCCTTCATTTTTTTTGTGACAAGAATTCTCTTTTTAGCCCTGGCCATCATGGATCTTGCTCAGTAGACCAGGATGGCCTGGAACTCACAGAGAGCCTTCTGCCTCTGTTTCCCAAGTGCTGGTATTAAAGGCATGCACCACCACTGCCAAGCTAATGTTATGTTTCTGGTACTTGAAGATGATTTTTTATAAATAAGTGTTCAGTAGCTGGAAAGATAGTTCCATTAGTAAAGTATTAACCATGAAAGGATGAGGACTGCTGATCGTTCCACAGCACCTATGCAAAAGCCGGGCACAGTAGTACATGTTTGTAATTCCAGAACTGGGGCTCTCTGGCCAGCCAACTACCTTAGTCAGTAAGCCTCAGCTACCAGTGAGAAAGCTTATTTCAGCCACCACGGTGACCCTCAGCGACCTCCACCCACTCACACTATGGTCTCTTTCTCACTTCCAAATTTCTATATGCATTCTAATTTAAGCAAAAAAATCTAAATGTTCAAAGCTGTGGTCCACATTCAAGAAAGAACATGTGGTGTTTATTCTCCTGGGTCTAAGATACTTCACTCAAGTTTTTAAGTTGGTTTCACTTCCTGTAAATTTCATTAACAGCTTAATAAAGTGCCATTGTGGATATGCTCTGTATTTTTCTTTATCCACTCATCAGTGCATGGGCCTCTAGGCTGATTCTGTGGCCCAGCTATTTTAAACTGAACAACAATATACATGGATGTGCAACTCTTTCTATAGCAGAAAATACAATCCTGTGGATATATGCTTAGGAGTGGTATTGTTGAGTCTTAATGACATTCTATTTCTAGTTTTTTTGAGAAACCTCCAGACTGATTTATAAAGAGGTTTTGCTAGTTTAAATTCCCACCAAGAGTGTATAAATGTATCCCTTTATCCACATCTATACCTATGTTTGTTATAATTTTCATTTCTAATAATGGGTCTTCTGATTAGGGTGAGATGGAATCACAGAGTGGATTTAATCTACATTTCCCTGAAGGCAAAGTATGACCGCTTTGTATTTACTTGCCCTTCTTCGTGTTTCATCTTCTGAGAACTTTACTGTTCAGCAAATTTTTAAACTGGCTAGTTGGTCTTCTTGCTTCCTTTTAAAAATAATTTTTGACTGACTTTTATTATAACAGGAACTAAAATATTCATTTTTAAAACCACTAATACTTTACATATTTCTTTTTGTTTCTTTTATTGAAAATAGCTTCCTCTCCTCATATTATATCTTGATTACTGTTTCCTGTCCCTCTAGTCCTCCTAGTTCTTCCGCTTCTTTCCTCCCCTCTGGATCTACACACTCTCTGTCTCTCACTGGAAGACAAGCAGACATCTAATGGATAAAAATAAAATATAATAAGATAAAGCAAAAATTAATACATCAAAATGGACAAAACAAACAAATGGAAAGAAAAGAACCCAAGAAAAGATCAAAGTAACAGATATAGACACAGAACAAACTTATTTGTACTCTCAGGAAACATTAAAACACTAAACTGGAAGCCAAATGCAAAGGACCTGCAAAGTTAAAAAAGTATGTATGTATGTATGTATGTATGTATGTATGTATGTATGTATAAAAATAAAAATAAAAATAAAAAATAAAAAATAAAAAACAAGATTAAAAATAAGGCAGATATTACTTGAGTCATGGAACCTCCAAAGATGATAAGTTTATTTTTTGTTGGTGAACTATTGGGCATTGACCCCTAACAGTAGTTTGTTTCCTCATGGAAAGCCTCATTTGGTGACAAGAAATCCAGTCAGGGCTCTGTCCTCCCCAGTTATTGGGTGATTTCATTTAGATCACCTTTACAGATGTGTACATTTTACAAAGAGCTGACACACTGACTTCCACAGTGGCTGGACAAGTTTGCACTCCTACAATGAATAAACATTCTTACTCCACGTTCTTGCCAGCATGAACTGTCATTTGTTTTATTGATCATATTTATTCTCATATAAGTAAGATGAAACATCAAAGTAGTTTTGATTTGTATTGTCCTGCTGGCTAAAAATGTTGAATTTTTTTTAAGTGTCTCTCAGCCATTTGATATTCCTCTACTGAATTTTTGTTTAGATTTGTAACCCATCTTTTACTTGGGTTGAGATCTTTGATCTATTTAGAATTGAGTTTTATTGAGGGTCATAAGTATGAATCTATTTGAATTCCTCTGCATACAGACATCCAGTCTGATCAGCACCATTTGTTGAAGATGCTAGTTTATTTTTTTCCAGTGTGTGTTTCTAACTTCTTTAATAAAAATCAGGTGGATGGATTTATGTCTGGGTCTTCAATTCCATTCCATTGGTCAACATATATGTTGTTGTGACAATATCATGTTGTGTTTATCAGTATGGCTCTGCAGTACAGCATCCTGTTCCCACTTCCATTCTGTTAGTCTATGTTTTTATTGGGGAATTGAGACCATTGATATTGAGAGATATATCCATGTGCGGTGCTTGTTGATTCCAGTATTTTGCTGCTGTGGTATCTGTATCCGATTGTGTGTTCTTGTGTGTTTGTTTCCTTCCTTTGATCTGCAGGCCTTGGATTGTTTATTGCCTGTATTTTCATGGTTCTAGTTAATAATTTTAGGTTGGAGATTTCCTTCTATATGCCTTTTATAGTGCTGGATGTACAGATAGATATGGGTTAATTTGGATCTGTCATGGAATGTCCGTTTTGACTGCATGTTTTGCTGGTATAGCCATTGGGGCTGGCATCTGTGATCTCTCAGAGTCTGCAGCACTTTACCCAGGCCTTTCTAGTTTTAGAGTCCTCACTGAGAAGTCAGGTGTCATTCCTCATATTCTCTGCCTTTTTATATCACTTGGTCATTTTCCCTTGCAGTGTTTAATATTCTTTCTTTGGTGTGTGCATTTGGTGTTGACTACTATGTGCCAAGAATTTCTTTTTGATCCAATCTATTTGGTGTTTGATATGTTTCTTGTAGATACATAGTAGTAGATAAGCTTCTTTAGGCTAGAGATTTTTTATTCCATGATTTTGTTGAAATATGGTCAGTGCCTTTCACCTGGGATGCTTTCCCTTTTTCTATTTCTATTATTCTTAAATTTGTTTTTTTTTTTTTCATACTGTCCAAGATTTCCCAGATATTTTTTGGTCAAGAGTGTTTTAGATTTAATAAACTTTTAAAACTGGGTTATCTATTTCTTTTCTCCTGTCTCCAGTGCCTGAGATCTTCTCTTCTATTTCCTGTATTCTGTTGGTGAGGCTTGCCTTTGAAGTCCTAAATTTTTCCCCTCCTGACTTCTCTCAGTTTAGGCTTTCTTTATTGATTCTATTTCTTCTTGCAGGTCTTTAACTGTTTCATTCATTTCTGTCTACTGTTTGTATTTTCATAGAGTTCAATGAGGGATACTTTCACTTCCTATATTAGGACATCCATCATATCCATAAAGTCTTGTGCTTCGGCCATACTCGAATACTCATAGCCTGTTGTGGTAGAGTTGCTGTGCTCTAGTGATGACATATTGTCTTGCTTGTTTATTGTGTTTTTAATCTGGCCTCAAGGCATCTGGGATTGGGAGGATTTTTATTCTAGGTGCGAATATCTGATTTGCTTTTGTTGGCTCAGTTTTTCTCCTTCGTTTCTGTTGCCCACTCTGATTCATATAAGGGTAGGGTAGTTGCATGTTGCTTGGTAGGGAATTCTTCTTGGACCCTGCTATGTATAACCTTTGGAGATTCCAGGTAAAATGTGCTTCTACTTATTGAGATCTGACACTGTAATGCCAGGGAAGTGTTAGTGATCTCTTTAAAACCATTCAGATGCAAATCTGATGCAACTCACACCAGGATCTTTATTCTATTAGAGCTAGCTCAGCCCCCTCACCTCCAGGGCACTGCTGAAACACAGGATGGTATGGTGGTGGGGAAACCCTGAATATCTATTGGGGCAAGGCTTTATAGTAAGTAGCAAGTTGGGGGTAAGTATGCAAGCATTTAATTGGTAAGCTACTATGGCTTTAACATAATTGGCTGGTGTTGAGAATCATATCATTAACTTAATTTCTGCTGCCCTCTGCATTGGTGGTCATTAGGCAAGGGGTAGGCTTGTAACCTGGGGGGGGGGAGGCAGGTTTGTTGGAGGAATAACCTGGAGATGCTGGTCTTGTTGAGAGTATAAACTGGAGACCCCAACCGTGTTCAGACTAGAGACTGGAGCTAGACTCTGGTTTTGTTGAGGGGGCAACTTGGGCACTAATGCTATGCACCAGCCTTTTAGTTTACCTGAGTTCAAACTTAGGTCAGGCTTTCTAAAATGGAGTCTGAACATAAAAGATTTGGCCTCTCAACACTTCGAAATGGGGATTTGCCAGGATGGGTTCTGAGGAGGTCAGCAGGAGGGATGCAAACATGGTGTTCCACAATGATATGTTTTGTCTCTGGAAATGGGGGCAAAGAAAGAAAGCAGCACACATAACAGTTAGTAGGGTACAGAGCTGGGCATAAGACCAGGGGACAGTGTATGGAGGAAGGGGTGTGGGGACAAAGACCAGAGAAGCCCACCTACCTTTATACTAGCCTGCTCACTTCTGTGGCAGGGTTAGCTGGCTGGTTCTCAGAAATGTCTGCTGGAGTTGGAGGCTTGGATAACAGGAATAAAGGTGAAGAGGAAGATCTGGGTAACCCACTGGTGGTCTGCTACCAAGCTGGGAATGAGCCTATGGGATTGGATTTGGAGAAGATTAGGGAAAGATGAAGATGTGAAGTTAGCTTACCTGCTTTCCTGGCCATTGTACCCTGAGGTTTCCCAGAGAATACCTGATGGAGTTGGAGGGTGGGATAATGGGATGGATGGAGGGAAGGAAGTTTAGATGGGGGTGATCTGAAAGATCCACTCAAAGTAGGGTCAGAGAAGATGCAGCAGGTGGGCTGCTACAAAGGCAATCAGTCTGAGGCACTGGATATGGAGGAGAGGAAAGAAATGAAGATATGTAGTTAAGCCCCCTGCTTCCATTTGGTTTGTTTTCCTTAATGCTTAGTTTTGTTTTAAGTTCTTTGTACATCCTAGATGCTAAACTTCTGTCAGACATTCAGTTTGTTGGGAAAGATTCCCCTCCCCTTTTCTGTGATACCTATTCATCCAATTAATGGTTTCCTGTGCTGTCCTGAAGTTTTCTAGTTTTATCAGGCCCCATTTGCAATTATTGACTTTTGTTTCCTGAGTGACCAAATTCTTATTTATAAAGTTTTTTCCTGTGTCTATATTTTATTATAGTCTACTACCTTTCTTTCTGTAAGTTTTAGAAGTTCAGGTTTACGCTAAAGTCTTGATCCATTCGGAGTTTATTTTTGTTCACAGTGAAACATTAGGAACTAGTTGTTGAAGGTACTGTTATTTCTCCAGTGCATCACTGTATGCGTGTGTGTGTGTGTGTGTGTAAGAGAGAGAGAGAGAGAGAGAGAGAGAGAGAGAGAGAGAGACAGAGACAGAGAGAGATTTGTCTATATGTCTCTTTCTGGTCCAATATCATGCTGTTTTTATTACTACTTCTCTGTAATATAACTCGAAGCCAAACATAGTAATAATTCCCACAGTATTTATTTGTTCAGTCTTGCTTTGGTTGCCCTTGGTCTTTTTCATTTTTATACATATTTTAATTTTAGCCTTGTTTGTTTGTTTGTTGCTGGGAGGAATGGCCTAAGAATTTTCACTGAGATTGCACTGAACTTGTAGATTGGTTTTGGCAAGATGTACATTTTCACAATATTAATTATTCTGATATGTGGGCATAGAAACTCTGTTTATCCTCTAATGTTTTTCTCAATTTCTTTCTGCAGTGTACTTAAGTTTTTATTGTACAGATATTTCATTTCTCTGGTGAGTTTAACTTTCTTATTATAGTTCAATAATGTGAAGAAAATATTCCTAATTCTCAGTGAGTAATATTTAACTACTTTTAAACACACAAACACATAACACATATTCCAGGAGTGAAATCTAGATTAAAAATTAAAATGACTGTCATAGAATTAAAAAAAGACTCTACAGTTCTAATGTCGCCACCAATCAGACTTAAAGTTTATATTGTCTATTGATTTGCCATCATCTGTGAGGTTATATCTGGAAGTTAGTCAGCTCAGTGGATGATGATGGAACTTTATTAAACCTTGTTTAACAAAGGGTCTTGTTTGCCTTGGTTTATCCTTGAACCTTCAGAGACTCTGTCCTCCTCATGGTGTGTATGGATGACGTAGTAAGGAGTGCATGTGTCAGCACTCAGATAACAGAGGGGTTTCCAAGCCCACCAAACCCCCAACAGATGACTTCAGACAGACACAAGATTGTACACGTCTGGCTCTTGGTACGATTTGGCTGAACTCAGATTTCAATACCTAGAAAGCAATAAGCTGGTTGATCTCCAGGCTTCCTGCTACTCACAATTTCCAGGGAAAACCTAAAAAAGATTGACAACTTTTAAAGTAGAAGCACATGCTTGAATTTCAAAGGATATTTTCTTCAAATAGAAACAGATATTCTCACGTGAAATGTCTAAATAAAGTGTTTCATTTCTCGATCGAAAGCTATTCTTTCAATCACAGGATTGGTGTTTATGACTTCATGGTTGGGGGCCAAATGCAACAAGCAATTTTGGTTGTCAACTCTATATAATCAGGCTTTTGAGTCCTGAGGAACAGTCGAACAGTTTGTACAGTGAAAATACAAAGTGAATTTCCAAGATGTGAGAGTAACCTCTAATAAGTTAGCCAATAAGAGTTTAAACAGCAACAGCAATTCCTTAGAGAGAAATTGGTGTGTGGTTGAGGTTTTCTTCTTGTATTTGTAACATAAAGAGCAGTGATTACTGATAAACTGTGGAATGTATTCAAGTATTTAATTTTTCTAAAAAAAAAAAATACAGAACTTAGGTATCTTCTGACTAAAGGAATGATAGGAAAATCAGGAATTTCAAGCACAAGAATTTTTGATACTAAAATATCAAAGGAAAAAAGACTTGGCCTTTGACATGGCTCTGGGGTTAAGGTGATGGTCACCAAGCCTAGCAAACTGAGTTTGATCTACAGAAAAGTTTGATCTCACTTTGAAAGAAGAGAACCAATTCCCACCTCTGACCTTCGCATGCTCTTACCTTCATGGAAGCTAAGGTCAGAGCTATCTCATAAATAAATATAATAAAAATTGAATTAACAAGTGAAGCATTATTTTGGTATAGCTATGTATTTTAATTTTAAGATGCTTATACAGAAAGCATACTATTTTATTTCTGTTAACCTTTTAAAATATATTCATAATTAACGTTTTCTAAAGGTCTATTTGCTTATCAACTTACATACATAAACATCCATACTCATTTGAATATAAGTAGACATGTTAAAGGCATATACTCTCAGATTTCCTCACTAAGGCATCTAGATGCATAGTTATCAACTATAGAATGAAAATAAGTTAAGATACATCATTAAAAAGTTATTCAGTTTTTTTCCCCCCCGCTAACCCCACCCGTTTACCTCTTAATGGTTTCACGCCCTTTTGAACTCTCTTTTCAAAGTTCTTTTCAACTTTCCCTCATGGTACTTGTTGATTATCTGTCTCTTGGTGGTATTCAGCCTTAGATGGAGTTTACCACCCGCTTTGGGCTGCATTCCCAAGCAACGGACTCCAGGAAGACCCAGGCCAGCGCACCGGGGGCTCGCTACCGGCCTCACACCGTCCACTGACTGGGCCTCGATCAGAAGTACTTGGGCCCCCCACGAGCGACACCGGGGAGTGGGTCTTCCATACGCCACATGTCAGTTATTCAGTTTTAAAAGCATAGCAAAACAGGTTTTATTAATAACCACTGTGATGGGTTACGCACAGAGGCCAGGGCAGTGCAATGTAGTGTTGTGCCAGAAAAGGAGTGGGCTTAACTCCAAATATTTCATGATAAGTGAGTATTTACAGCAAATGAGCAGGGTGAGTTCCATCAGATGAGAAATCACATCAAGAACGATGGAGTTTAGGGACAAACAAACCTCATAGCACTTTTGCTGAAGACAGACCAAAGTGATCTGACATAGGTTTTTTGGGAATAAAGGGTAAGAAACATGCTCAGGGACCCAGGTGATCAAATACAGAATGTAAGCAGTTTTTGCTAAAATACAACTTTATGGGCCTACAAGAGTTTGGTCAAGAAAAAATTCTTTGCCAGATTGCAGTATGCAGTAAGCTCTAACTACATACAATGATGATGATAATGATGTGTGTGTGTGTGTGTGTGTGTGTGTGTGTGTGTGTGTATGTGTGTGTGTGTGTGTGTGTGTGTGTGTGTGTGTGTGTGTGTGTGTGTTTTAGAAAGAGGATTTGAAGCTATAAGCTTAAGGTACTTGCTTAGGAATAGCACAAATTTCAGTTCTTTTAGGACTTCCAAAGATAGAAAGAGGGAACTAAGTGCTTCTTTTGAAAATAAATTTGCTCTGTGTTCTGTCACATTGACCTGGTAGAGCTCAGGCTGGCTGAGCCCCACTGTGGAGTTCAGCTGCTTGGCATCAGGATAATGTGTACCAGGCAGGCGAAGTCTGCAGGAGAGATGGAGTTATGATTCACTCTGGTCTCTGAGGCTGTACTTAATGAGTTGGGCAATTTCTGTGTGCCGGGTTTCACTGCTTCCCACTCACAAACTTTATAGTGCTCTAACAGCATCTGGGGTGGCTTCCTTCTTCTTTTTTTTTCTTTTTTGTCCCTAGATTTGTCATATTTCTTAACATTTTGATATTGAAAAATATTTATATCAGTGATATTACTGAATATTATGGCTTATAGCCTTTCTTCAAAAGATGATAACAATTCAGGAAAACATTTTTATCTTTACTGTATTTCAATGATATAAAAATATGTTTACCTAAAATAAACATATTAGTCACTCTTATTTATAGCTATAGAACTATGTTGGCCAGAGATTCTGTTCAAATCATTTATCTAGACAATTTTTATAGGTAATTGTATAAATCTATACACACAGACACACACACACACCTTGTATTAATTCCAACAGAGAATATGTTGCTTGTCTCCCATGTATATCACGTTATATTTTCAAGATAAATATGCAAAAAGTCAGAAAGAATTAAATAGTATTTCTAATAAGCTAGACATTTGTCAAACAAACTTTTTAAACTTTTAAAATAACATTTTAAAAATTGTATAAAAGCAAAAAGGAAAGGGGGGCATGGGACAGGGGTTTTCTAGGGAGGGGAAATGGGGAAAGGGGATGGCATCTTAAATGTAAATAAAATATAAAATAAAATTAAAAAATAAAATAATCAAACTTTTTAACTTTTGAAAATAATAAGTATTGAGCATGAACATGACAGAAAAGCAAGAGTTTGCATACACTAAGTAATGAAATGAATGGGACCAAGAACATCAGAAGGAAACTACTGCAATTCTGCCCTTTTTTATAAGGTTTTTGTGGTGTGTTTACTTGCTGGTAGAAACATAATCCACTCAGTAGCTGAGTGGAGATGAATCTACTCCAATCCAAAACAATAGGAAGAACAGGCCCCTACCTTTTCCTGAAATCAAAGTCCACTTTAATGGAGTCTTTTTGCCCTTCTGGTTATACAAGACTTTCTTGGGGTATTCTAATATGAGAAAAATTTAAATTCTTGAGAACATTTCCTCTTGCACTCCAGTAGTTGCAGCTCTTACTTTTTATACCATTAACATTGTCTTCCCAACTTTTCTGGCAGAAGAATGGGCTGGTCGACATGATTGTGAATAATGTCTTTTGAGGCTTTATTTTAATTAAATTACTGAGAAGATAATAGAATTCTTTCTGAAAAGGATGATTCTTCATTCAGAGTGAATAAATGATCTACTCAGAAACACAAAACAGTAGTTTATGCTACCTGTAGTAGAGAAACAATCTTTATCTATTTATGCATTATTTAGCATAAATGGTGTGTTTCACAGTTGGAGGGGCTTCAAATGAATTGTTCACTGTTAAGAAACTTGTAAACATCAAGAAGAAATGCAGCTTTGTTTAAAAGCATGTTCTGGTGTATTTAGTAATGAATCTAATCAACTGAATTATAAGCATTGCTGGAAAGGCAACCTGCCATTTTGAAGAGCGTTCTAATTTTGGAAAATGCAGACACACATGTTCACTTCTGTGTCCCGACTCCACCCACTAGAGGCTTTGTTGGTGCCCTCAGCCCCAGAACCAGAAAGTTTTTATGAGCTTCAGCTTCCTCAATTGAAGAGTGCTATAAAAAGGAAAGCCTGTTCAGTGTTTTATTGTAGGGCAAGAGTTGATTGAAATTTTCTTAACAAACGGGGTAATTTTCAAAGCTGGAAATGGGGTAAGCAATAGTGAAATCCCCTGAGTTTACTAGCAGCAGAAAGCCATTAGCACTCAAGTCTCCAGAGGGTCAGGAACTGTGTCAAAGGCAGAATCTGCAGAAAGCTGACAGAGGAACACTTGCAGCTTTCTTTAGCCATTGTTCCATAAACAGGGAGTCAGGATGCATAAGCTTCCTCTTTCTCAGATGCTCTGACTTCTAGCTGGTGCCTCCAATGCAACAAGAAGCTTGAGAGACACATACAGGATAGTGAGCTATAGAGAGCACCCAGGAGATGGGAGCCTAAGAGGGACACTGGTGGAAACAGGAGCTACACAGCTATTAGGTTAAGTATACACTCTGTCAGCCAGGGCAAAGATGACCACCTAACTCCTAAATCTTGCTGTACTGTGAAATTTTTCCACATCTAGCAAATCTTCTATTTTCTCATTCTTTACATAAGCCATGTTTTTCTCCCAGTGAAAATCAAGATAAGGGGACATGATATTATAAATAGCTTAGTGTCAGGGAAGAGATAAAGAAACCACTGTGCAAGGGGCAGAATAGAAAGATAACACATCAGTAGAACAGGAAGCCAGAGCCAGGAAAGGATTTAAGGACACAAGACTCTTGAGAACCTAGAAGTTTTCTATAATGTTGTTTAAATTTTCTGCAAACCATGAAAGGACGATATATTGAAAAATGAATAGTAAGTAACCAAATCTAATATGCAAAAACAATAGAAGTATCCTAGGTAAGGCATAAAAGGGCAGAACAGAATAAAGAAAGATGGCAAGACTGCTCAGATACGAGATGAAAATGAATAGGATTGTTACAGCAAGACAGGTACATGTGCAAGAATGTGTCCCAAAACAAGTAGCACATGACTAGTCAGTATTCTGCTGTGTATCATCCCAGCTACCCCTCCGTTTGGTTGTTAAGAAGTAGAAAGCAAGTTTTATGGCTGCTGCCAGAAGACGTGAGATTTATGCATCAGGCAAAGAAGGACCTAATTAGTGATAGCCCGGTAAGCAGCATGAGTGCATGCTTGTTTGTGCTTATTTTCATGGCTTTGTCTCAACAGGGTGATTGAAATGGGACTGGTAGCTAACTGTGTTCATATTTTTTGTTGCATTATTGAACTTTGAGAACATATGCTGTGTTTAGCATTTGCTTTACTGACCCTATCTCCCAAGTCTATTTACCTGACAGAAGCCCATGAAAATATTATCCACCACAAAGGACAGTCAAAGAGACGTGGAAAAGGGAGTTTCAATCATTGGCATGACTTTCAACCAAATAAAACATAAATGTATCTGAGAGGAAGGCATGTCACAAGGATTCAACCATTCATAAATCTGCTCTATGTGGACTTCTATTACTAACAAAGAATAAGGAAAAGGCAACTATTTTTAATTTGAACTTTGTCTTACACAATTTAGATATTTATATTTGATGGTTGCTGAGGAGAAATTAAAAAAAAAAAAAAAAAAAAAAAAAAAAAAACACTGATAACCAGGGAGGACTCATTGAGTCATTCCAGCTTTTTTTTTTTTTTTTTTTTTTTTTTTTTAATATAGGATGATATGTCCAGGGGACAATTTGAGGTAAATTATAATGTTTGTAACTGAACCAATTTTGGCTCAAATCCCAGTGCAGCTTTTTAAAGAGCTCAACTGAATTCAGATTATGTCATTGTGATGCTCTTTGCTCTTCTTAAGGTTAATGGTCCATTTTTAAACTAGTGGAGTCTCGTGTCATGTTCTATCATACCAGGCCTTCAGAGAGTCACACAAAGTTAAAGTTAAAGTAATTGGATGGATCACAGAGCGAAGCCTAAATAAATACAACCATAAGATGGTGGCTTCTGAATGTAACTAACTCTTCCAAAGAATTACCAACTCTGAGCCTGATTGCTGGGGTTGCTTATCCTTTTTGGCATTCACATTGATTAGAGTATGAGAGCAATTGCCACCTCTTAGGAGAAGAGAAGTTTTTATAATCAAATTAAAAAGAAAAAGCACAACCTCTTGGATATAGGCTTCCATCATATGCATGCGTATGTGTTAAGTATGTGTGTATATATTTGTGTTTGTCCAGGGTGTACATGCCTAGAACAATCTTGGATGTCATTCCTCAGGCACTAGCTGCCTTGTTAGAAAGCCTCGGAGATCTGCCTGTCTTTGCCTTTTAATTACAACTACTGAGGTCAAAGGGGTGCACCATCACACTTGGCTTATTTATGTGAGTTCTGGGGACAGAAAAAAGGTACCCAAACTTACAAAGAAAGTGCTTTATTAACCAGGATGACATCTTCATTCAGTCCTCTCATGGTCAATTCTATGACTTTAGTAGACAGTTGCTGACACTAACACTACATACTGATTGCTGGCTAAGATTTCCACACTTTGATGATTTTCCATGTAGCTCAACTGAACATCAGAAATTGCTACTCAGATTTGCATTAGCACTCCAGGTTTTGGGTCTACAGACTAATTCAATCTGCTTTCTCTTGATCTGCAAGGTCATCATTATCAGCTAAAACCAGTAGATAGATGCTTTTCTATGGGATTTAGCAAAGCCTTCATCCCTGCTAGAAGATAAAATTAGTTCCAGTGGATTTATTTCTCATCAGATACCTAGATACCTCTCTCTCTCTCTCTCTCTCTCTCTCTCTCTCTCTCTCTCACACACACACACACACACACACACACACACACACACACATACAATATTCTGTGGCTAAGAATCAGTTGAAATCCTTTATTGTCGCTTTTCTGTCTCATCTTTCCTACATTTTAAATGGACTAATAGCCATGATCCTATCACTAATGTTCTACTACATGAACAGAGAGTAGGAAGGTTGGGGTGGAGCCATGATCAACTTCACTAGCCTTCCATCTACTTCACATCTGCCTTTGTCCCTAAGCTTGAATGTTTTCATCCCATGTTAATAGGATGCTTGCTTGCCTATGCCAGAGTACCTGGAGATAACCTCCCACTGACATGTATGTAGGTGGTAGTTAACTGATTATAAACTTTCAGTACTGGATTTAAATTTAAAGCTAAACAATGAACACATCAATTTTAAAAAAAATGAAGGCATCAGTATTTACATAAGAATAATTGCCTGTAAGAAAGCAAAGAGAGTTGTACTGTTATGACTACAGTAAGAAGAAACTTAAAATAGCCTCAGATATAATAAGACACCAAGAAGATTGGAGGCATGTGATTCTGTTAAATGTTTCATGTTCAGTTCCAAAAAGCAAAGGAATCTACCTCCACCTCCACCTCCACCTTCCACATACAAACAAGTTTAAAGGGTGGGTGTGGTGGGGAGTCAGAAACAACTCTCTAAACCAGAAAGTGAGGTAATGAGTTGGGATTACAGTGCCCCTTGAAGTACCTACTCCATTTCAGGAAGGGTTGCTATAAGGCAGAAGTAGAGTTATCTGGATGGAGAATAAATATAGTTTATACCCTTAACTAAAGTTTGAAAGCCACAGGTGTTCTGACAATCAAGGTGGTTATGTGCTCAGTTAGGAAGAATGAAGACTCATTCTTGGGTCCTGAAAACAGATATCAGATGGTGGTTCCAGAGCTTCCAGTAGGAAGGGACCCAATAAATTATGCTAGTAAAGAGATTGAGTGAAAGCTGAATTTGTAAACTCTATATATTTTAAATGACTGAAAGACTTTTTCTTTTTCTTTTTTTTAATTTTTATTAGTTATTTTATTTATTTACATTTCAACTGTTATTCCCCTCCCCGGTTTCCCCTCCACAAACCCTCATCCCCTCCCTCCTCCCCTCTTCCTCTATGAGGGTGTCTCCGACCTGCCCACTCACTCCTGCCCCAGATCCCTAGCATTCCCCTTCCCTGGGTCATTGAGCCTCCACAGGATTGAGGGGGTCCCCTCTCAATGATGCCCGCTAAGGCTATCCTCTGCTACATATCCAGCTGCAGCCATGGGTACCCCCATGTGTACTCTTTGGTTGGTGGTTTAGTCTCTGGGAGCTTTTGTAGGGTCTGTTTGAATGATATTGTTGTTCTTCCTTTTGGGTTGCAAACCCCTTCAGCTCCTGACTGAAGGCCTTTTAGTCTTCAATTTATGGACAACAGAGCTGTGATTGACAGTTAATAAACAATGTTTAGATTACTTTTTCTTAAACTGGGTGACCTCTGATTAACATTTTAAAACTGTAAATTTGTAAAAAAAAAATATATATATATATATTGAAAGTTAAAAGCTTGTTATCAATTTCACAACTCATTCAGGTGCCAATGTGGCACATAACTCTTAGGAGAAGAAAGAGGACAACTGGTTCTGTAGATGTGGCTCAGCAGTTAATAGCACCTGCTGCTCTTGTAGAAAATCCTGGTTTGGCTCTTAGATCTAAACAGAAGCCCACAGCCATCTGTAATTCCAGTTCCAGGGGCTCCAATGCCACCTTCTCTCTGTGGGCACTGCATTTACATGAAGCATATACATGTAGGCAAAGCACCCAAACAAATTAAATAAAAATAAATGAGTCTTAATCTAAAGAAAAAGAACAATTAGTGTTGTTTATCTAAAAGAATGCAACATAAAAACTAGGCTTATGTAACCAAAAAAAAAAATTTCACCTTATTTTGGTCCAACATGACAAGAAATACATTGTACTAAAAGATAACTATATAATTATAATTATTTGTGTGTGTGTCACATTTAGGTAAAGAATAGACTAATAAATAGTTGATAGACAAATAAATAACATGCAACTAAAATGTCTTTATTGCACTTTAATTGAAAATAGAAATCCTCTCTATACCGAACTTTACTGGAAACATGAAAAGAATATAACCATAGGATAAGAAATAATTGAAAAGCTTCTTTAAAACATGAATCAATTGAAGAAAACATATTTAAGTGGGAATGATAGCTTTTGAAGACAGAAAACATTTTCTTTTGGACATTAATTGCTCTTGAATGACAAAGTTATTGATCACTCCTCTCCATTACTTAATATAATTCTATATCCACAACAAGTGTTAAATAGTCACTTAAATTCTATCAAAGATCTTTGAGCTTTTAAATTCTAACTCTGTGGGGCTTGTTGGTAACATCACAACATTTGGCTAGGTTATCTTCTGGTGATATTTTACCATTACGTATCAAAATATGTTAAATAAAACCACATTAAATTCTACAATTATAACTCTGCTAGGCACATACAGTATATGCCATTTAATCTTTTTCTGAGATACACTGTTTGAGTGGGCAAATGAAAGGTGCTAAGGTTCATGCGAGTTAACCAACTTGTAAACAGTCCTTAGCCACATAAACAGGAATAGAATTAAAATGTTTTTAAATATCAAAGTTCATGTTCTTTCCATCTATTAAGGAAGAATAAATATTATACCTTGTTGGAATCTTCATTTTTCCCAGATTCAGTAGTAGACAGCACTAATTCATCTTGGCACATTCTTTTTGGCTAATTCAGGCTTCCCATGAGATTTGATTCAAGTTGATAATTTAGGTCCAAACTTGCAAATTACTAGATACACTATTGCAGCTGAAAATCCTGGGCTAACTCTACAAAAGGAGTCCTGTCTCCTTCGCCTTAACAAATGATAAATGATAGACCTTTTCACTGAACTCACAATCAAAACACACTCAAAAAGAACAACTATTGTGGATTTTATGTTTGCATTACATACAAGAGAAAAATAAGGGAAGAAAGTTTCTGAAAGAAACAAGTTCTCTTCTTAGACTTCTGGTTACTTATAGAAATGTTGAAAAGATAATCAAATTTAGTAAGTGGTTCTAAAATTCCTCTCAGAGAGAAAATTTGTTTAATGATATGTTACCTGAGCTGGATAAGATTTGTGTGCCTTTAGAGTTTGGAAAAAAAAAAGATGGAAATTGCTCCACATCATAAGAGGAGAAGGCTAGGAGACAGACATTGGTTCCCTCAACAGAGGGAGACATGAATAAAAATGCCCCGTTATCAATGTAGGGCAGTTTTATTCCTTGGTGGTTTAAAGGAGAAATGCTTGCATAGGCATAGGTATGTGAACATTTGTTCCCCATATGGTGGTGCTGTTTGGTGAAGTTGTAGAACCTTTAGGACATATTGGAGGATGTACATTACTGGAGGTCAGCTTTGAAAGCAAATACCCTTTACCCTACTTCTGCTTCATGCTTGCATTTGAAGATGTGCTTGCTCAGCATCCTACTCCACCACCAGGTGCCATGCCTCCACACCATGATGGATACATCTGCTGGACTGTAAGCCCCAACAAACTCCTTTCTTCCCTGTGATGCTTGGTAAGATATTTCAATCCCAGCAATAGAAAAATGATTAACCTCGCAAATTTCAAGAGAAACTAAAGTGGTTTGGTTTGGTTTTGCTTCCTTCCTGTGTACTGACTAGTTAATGTCAACTTCACACAAGATAGAGTCATGAGAGAAACAATTGAGAAAGTGTCTACATAAAGTCAGGCTGCATGTAAGCCTGTAGAAATTTTTTCATTAATTAGTGATTCATGGGAGAAAGCCTAACTCATTGTGGGTGGTACCATTTCTGGGTGGGTGGTCCTGGATTCTACAAAAAAACCAGATTACTTCAAAAAAAAAAAAAAAAAGCCATGGCGAACAGTCTAGTAAGCAACACCTTTCTATGGCCTCTATCAGCTTCTGCCTGCAGGTTACTGCCCTGACTTCCTTGAGGAATGGACTTTTATCTGGAAGCATAAGCCAAGTCAACCCTTTGCTCTCCAAGTTGCTTAAGTCATGGTGTTGCATCACATCAATAGTAACCCTAACTAAGATACCCTGTGATCCTGGATTCTATCCAAAGCAGAATTTCAGACTCTTACAGCAGAAGTAGTTTATTTGACAGAAAATTCTAGGAAGCAGGATTGAAAAAAAAATAAGACTAAAAGGGAAGAGGGAAAGCTAATGAAACATGGATTGTCCACTGGCTGTCACTATAAGCAAATAGCATTTAACACCCGAAGACTCTTGTAAAGAACTTTGAAAAACATATTTCAAAACTGTTTACCAATGACCAGGAAGCTGGGACTGATTATCCTCTTACTCTTATCTACAATTGGGTGAGGCTCATTTAAAAAGCCAAGTGCCCTTCTTCTGGTCTATGCCCGGGCTGTTTGGGAGGTTTGTCCTGACTGTGCAGAAGCTCCAAGGCACTTGTGGAGACATTCTGTATGGCATAGAGATGGAAACTTGGCACTGGGCATGTATCCAATATGATAGCTCTGCTAACATCAGAGAAGGGGCAGAGGGAACACTAGAACCTGCTGCGTGCTATAATGTGCTTTCTTTACAGGACATTGTAATTTAATTTCTATATAATTTTTCTGATTATAAACACCATACTTGAAATCTGAGAACCATTTTTAAAATGTCAGCCCTCTATGATTTACTTCCAACTCCAAATTCATACTTCATTTTGTCTATTTGCACTTTTGTGCCATTTATGTAGCCTCCCAGGAAAAGACATATTCCTCTGATGGAAAAAGTAAGCCAATAAAGTTAATATCTCATCTTTTTAATTTAAAAATGAGTCATTTGGAGGCTAGAGAGATTTAAGAGAGCTACAGCTCTTATAGAAAACCTAAGTTTGGTTCTTAACACCCATGTTGGGCATCTCAAAACCACCAGTAACTGTAGCTCCAGGGGGTCTAATGTCCTCTCCTAGCTTCCACTGATACTTTTACACATGGGTGCACACACACACACACACAGAGGCACACACGCATAAATAAAAATAAATATAAGTATCTAAAAATGAATAATTTTGATGTTTTATATTTTTAAAAACTATCAGATATGCACCCCACCAAAAGAATCTATTTAACATGAAAATATTCTGTTGTTAGCTAACAAATTCATAGGGAAATTTTCTGAATTAATAAGATGATGGCAATCACAATTATGACATTTCTTAATTCTTATAAAATACTAAAAGGTAAAGTGCCTTGATTCTTGTTTGAATACTAACAATTTTAGTTATCATATCAAGTGATATGTAAAATAGCTTCAAAACATTTGATCATTGTACATTTTAAGTAGTTGCCAAATGTTTTTATACTATTGAGATGTTTAACATTGGCAATTTAAAGAAACAATATGTGAAAGTTTAAGATGTGGCAAGCACACAGATGAATCATGCCGAACAGTGAGATTTCGTTCTATTTTTCCCTCTGATTTGGTGAAGAGGCCTAACCATAACAGAAGTTACACATTGCAGGAGCTAAGGGAACCTCTTCCCGGAACACCAGGTGCCTTTGACAATTCATTCTGAAATCAGCACCATGTCTTCAAATTGGATTAAAGGACTTGTCTGCAGCATATGCTTCACAGGAGAGTTTTGACTTGATTCAGCGTTTTATTTTTCATGTGTGTGTGCACCCATGTGTAGAAGTATCAGTGGAAGCTAGGAGAGGACATTAGACCCCCTGGAGCTAAAGTTACTGGTGGTTTTGAGATGCCCAACATGGGTGTTAAGAACCAAACTTAGGTTTTCTATAAGAGCTGTAGCTCTCTTAAATCTCTCTAGCCTCCAAATGACTCATTTTTTCACAATGACTCACTCATTAATTTCACAAGAAATTATGAATACTAGATTTCTAGAAATCAGCACTAATTCAATAATGTTCGAAGCTAAGCAAATTTATAATAATTTTCCTTGTTGTGGCATTATGGAAGCGTCTACTTCTGTTTCCAAAATGTTTTGTTTCCTAGGCTTAACTAACCATTATAATAGATATGCTTGAGGAAGCTAGAACCTTATTTCTTTGCCTAATTAAATGCAGTATACCATATTTTGTATTGTGTATAGTACAGTTTTCATCACTGTAAAATTAAAATTATATTTCTTTTCTTTAAATAGAAAAGGCCAGACATGTGGTCTTTAAAATGCCTACATAAGAATCAGAAAGGAGATAGATAAAAACTAAAGACAAAATGAAAAGAAAGGAAGGACTAAAGACAAAAAAAGGCAGAAGAGAAAATCTAGCGGGGTTATTTTAAAAGTATACAGTGAATGATAAAAAAAAAAAAAAAAGTAAAGAACCAAAGCATTTGGATTAGCAGCTATATTTTACTTTGTCAACAAAATCATTGCAGTGAAAACAATGGTTTTTTTTCAAATATATTTGACTTATTTAAAACCCAGTAATTTTACATATACATGAAAATACTGATTTTAAGGCGCAATTTAGAGTAATACACAATTACACCTTTTATATACAATTTTGTCTTTCTTGGTAACCTTCTTCATTGTCAGAGTCATTGAAATCATTACAAATAATAAATGCCAAATCTGACAATAATTTACATTTCTGATTGCTTTTTGCATATGGGTGCCCTTTCATTTATTTTTCCTTTCTCTGTGTCATTTAGTATAGAGGGGAAACAGATACAGGCGGAGTTAATTGGTGGCTTTGGCATCGTCAGCTTTAAACTCTTGTAAGCCTTGCTTCCTACTACAGAAAACTTCAAATCTGCCATGTGACCATTACTCCTACTTGGCAGGCAGGTGTGGGGCAGATTGCCTGTGCTGAGATGTGTCAAGTGTGGTCTCCGAAGCTGTAAGCAATCTCTCAAATGCAAAGATGGAATGCATATAAAAATGACAATTGTTTAGGTTAGAATAACCCTAGTGGTTGTGAAGGGGCTTAAACATCCACCACTTACAACACTTATATCTGAGAACAATGCCATCATCTTTTGTA
Organism: Arvicanthis niloticus; assembly: GCF_011762505.2. Taxonomy (NCBI): domain Eukaryota; kingdom Metazoa; phylum Chordata; class Mammalia; order Rodentia; family Muridae; genus Arvicanthis; species Arvicanthis niloticus. The sequence goes on from NC_047673.1 coordinate 56,233,471, forward strand.
TATTGCTTGGCATTAACTGGCACAGTGTGGACCGACGGCCTAAACATAAGATGCAATCAAAGCATTCCTGCGCATTAACAGGCTCACACTCTACATATTAGATATCTTGAAGAGAAGACTAATAGGATTTTAAACATGACACGTGGTTTAGAAATTGCAAAGTTAGTTATCAGGTGACATCTGAGCTACTTATCAGCTGAGCAGGTCTGGGGTTTGATAGTAAAAGATACTGAAAATGGTTGTTTTATTTTTAGAAGCACAAGGTAGGTATGATATTTTGTTTCAGGTATAGAAGGCTATTTCAGGTGAAATGAGTAGTGGAGAAAAACTTTTGTGGTTCATATTTAAGCAAGAGGATGGAGGAGGATGCCAGCCTCTTGCAGAGGGCCAGTGTGGAATGTTGAAGGAAGAAAAGCTAGTGTCAGTACAAAGTCATTCATTATTGCAGCAGGAGAAGTACAGCTTGCTGAGGTAAAGGTTGTTCCACATAGAAATGATGACTTATAAATAGTAAAAGACAAGTAAAATAAAGATAAGATACCCATCACAGATTGCTAAAGTATTTAAGACATTTGCCTAAAATTTTGAGAGACAAAATCTTCAAATTTATGGGTGAATAAAATGAATTGTGCAGTTTATGAAAAACTTGGTTGTATGAATTTATTTATCTAGAACTATGTTTATATGTGATTTCAACGGTGACTAAGTCAATGAGAGAACTTTAATTCCCCTTTTAATTTTCAAATTGGCCCACTGCATAGAGTGCAAAAAAGCTGCTGGAATTACACCTGAAAACCATACTTGTAGAAAAACGATGATATTCCATAAGATGGGTTAAGCATTGCAGGTTATGACTAAAATTTCTATTTTTAATATTGTTTGATGTCAAGAATTTTTTAGTTAAAATATATTTACACAGTATATAAAAGTATTTTAATATAACTCCTGTCTTTTATACTTTGAAATTACCTTTCCAGATACTGTTTAAGATTGTACTTAATTATACCTTTCATGTAAAATACAGAGTTTCTTAGTATCATTTCTCTTGTAATGTCAAGGTCATTGAAACCAGGTCCAAGCCAAGCAGACATTCAATAATTAATGTCTTCAACTGTTTATTCTTTCTACTCTCTTATTTTTATATTTTTTCCAAATAATTTTTATTTATTTGTTTGTTTGTTTACGTGTGTGTGTGTGTGGTGTGTATTTGCACACACTTGTGGGTGCCAGCAGAGGGTGTCTGATTCCCTACCACTGGACACCAGACAGTTATTACCCACCTTGTACTGATGGGTATTTGGTACTGGGAACAGAGTTCTGATCTTCTAGAAGAAAACACTCTTAAGCTCTGTGCCATCTTCCATTCCCTATTCTTTTGGGGTTTTTTTACATCATTTAGTGAAAAGGGAAAACACAATGAAAAGGTAAGCTAATGCTTTTAAATGGCTAATGACCTGTTACAAAATTCTTGGACCCAGGGTACCCATCTGCTTTGGATTCTACTCCATTCTGGTTATGTTACATTGCTCTGGGTTTTGATACATTATCAATAGATCCCTTGATATCTCTCAATGTCATAAAAAATCATATATAATTGACATTGTACTATTATCTCTCAAATGTGGACTTTCATGTGAAAATTGTGTTGCTTACTTCATATAACTCCACTGGGTTTTAAAAAAAAATACAACACAGCATTAACAAAAACCCAGAGGAATACAGTGAGCCCAGGAATGATTTGGTACAGTCAAGTGATCCAACCATACAACATGGGGCAGTTCGGAAGGACTTTCGACTGAACTTCATTCTACTGCCAACATTTATTTACTATAAAATCTGAAGTAGTTATGTCAGTAGTAAGATATTTAGGTCACAGTGTAATAACTTATCTTGTAGTTTTCATCATTAACCTCAATTAGGAAGATTATTTGTAAATATTGTGATAAAACAACACCCATACACATAATGTACAAAGCCTTTGAATATTAGCCATTGAAATGTTACTGCTTTTGTTAGCATTTCTGTTGCTGCGATGAAAGCACCATGACCCAAAGCAACTTGGAGAGTAAAGAGTTTATTCAGTTTATATTTCCAGATTATAGTCCATCATTGGAGGAAGTCAGGACAGGAACTTATGCAGGGCAGGAACCTGGAGGCAGGAGCTGATGCAGAGGCCATAGAGGGCTGCTGCTTACTGGCTTCCTCCTCCTCGATTACTCAGTCTGCTTTCTTATAGAACCCAGGACCACCAGTCCAAGGATGGCACCACCTACCATCTGCTGGACCCTCCTACAGTGTTCACTAATTGAGAAAATAACCTTACATCTGGATATCATGGCATTTCCTCAACTGAGTCTTTTTCATCTCTGATGACTCTAACTTGTATCAAGTAGACACACAAACCAGCCACTGCAACCACCTTTGATATTCTAAAAATTCTTAGCTAAGATTCCTTTTTAAAAAATATAGTCAATAACCCAATTTGTTTTCTCTTTGGTGGCTTTGAATTGTAAGGGTCCATGATTCACCAAAGAATGATTCCCCAGACTCAAATAGTATACAAAAGCAAAGAGCATTTATTCTGCAGAATCCCAGCATGTAGGGGTCTACCATTTATCTAGGTGGAGACCAGGGGGTAAGTTTACAGGCTTAATTTAAAGCAGATTAAGAGAATTGCAGGGAATTGTAGGTTACCTTTATTCATCATGATTGGTTGGCTTGCTCTTTAGCTAGACAGTGTTTTTGGGACTGGCTTAGGCTCTGGGAACTTTCTGGAACCATTGCTGGTGGACCTGGAAACTGTTAGACTCAGTGTTCTTGTCTCAGGCTAAGTAGCAAGGCAACTTTTGATTAGCTGTCTTTGGACTGTGGTTTTTCCAGTAACTGACTTACACAGACTTGCCCCATTCTGGGAAACGGAAATTTAGGCCTACTCTCCTGAAATGTCAGTTTGAATCCTGTTACGGTGTCAGCCTGGCTCAGTCCTCTCATTCCTCTCTTGAGGAAAGGACCATCTCAATCCTTGTGATGTTTCCACGGGCTAGTACTGTTGTTTGAGAATCATCAATTGAACCGTGGACATCTGTTCCTTAAAATAAGTAAAGCCTTGCTTATGCAGGGACCACAAGTCAAGGCCAACATCAGTAGGATAAGTGGGCCAGTCAGAGTGGGGACAAGGAGACCAGTTAAAGAGGGACTGAGACTATTCTCTTTCTATCTTTCTGTCTTGTAATCTCTTTCTGACTAAGACCATAGATTCTTTGAACACCTCTGAGTGGTCAACATAGAAATAACATTCCTCATCTAAGGCTGCATAGAATCCTCCCTGTTGGAGGAATAGCACGTCTAGGCCTCTTCTGTTTTCTAAGACTATTTCTGCTCTGCTTGAGAGGAAAGTGAATCCTACAGGGCCACGATGGACTTTTCCATCTTCTGTAAATCTGCATCTACAGCCATCTGTAGAGCCTTGTAATTTTTATCCTAAAATATTAGAGCGGAGGCCCCTATACCAGCAGTTCCAGCAAGTCCTATGCCAAGGAAGAATCCCAGTAACAGCAGAAATGACCATTCACTTTACTGGATTGGATCGAGGTACCAGTTAGTTGAAGACATCCCCCTCTCCTGAATAGTAATATACCCTAGGGACTAGTTGTACCAGAACACAAAAATCCCCAGTCATATTTATAACCAGGCCATAAATGCATAGTGCAAGCCCTAAGGCCCAGGCCCACCAAACATCCTCTGGGGGCAGCATGTATCCCACAATTGCAGGAACTACAGTAGAGTTATAGATGTTAGAGTAGGCTGACGGTATGTTATTTCCAATGCAAAGTCCCTGGCCCATTATTGATTATAGGGTCAGCTTTACCTCTGTCTGACTGTCGCCATTTACATTGAATACTATCTATGGTCTGTTAATATTCTCTAGGGGCTGCTATTTCTTCACAGTAAGGAGGCTGACCATTTAAGCATAACCAACAATGCTGAGTTAGATATGGGCAGGAGGAATTGAGGACCTGTAAGGTAGCTTCTAATAGCTGTAAGGGCTCTGACTTAGGCAATGGAGTGGGCAGTGGAGCTGGATCTTGCTGCAGGGAGAGAGCAGTAGGATCTAGCATAGGAGTAAGGACAGGCAAGGGCTAAAGTTTATTTGGCTCTGCTAGCACCTTGTTGGGACCCAGTGGAAAGTGAGGGCCAGGTTGACTTGATAGCTGGATGGTGAATATGACTCCTGAGTCCCAGGCCCATGTCCTCATGCAATCCTCATCAACAACGGTGGGTGAGTTCTTTCATCCTTGAGGCAGACAGCCCCAAGTAAATTGCCTTTTGAAGCCTCTCTCCAAATCTTGCCATTTAAAGGCTCACAGAGGTTGGCTCTTGGGTGCCAGCAGCAAGCTGAAGAAGGCAACCTTCAGTTGGAGCAGTGTGCTTGGGAGGCAGGCTCCTCAGCAGGGTATATGGGTTTGGGACCATGTGAGGGCTGTCTTCCACCCACTTATTTACCTCCTTCAAATCCTGCACAAACCAGTAGTCATTGGAATGTGCCGAGGACCAGCCTTAGTCATTTCAGGGATCTCAAGAATGGGAGAGTTTGATGGGCATGAAATCAGAGTCTCAGGCTAAGATGCAGGTACAAACTGATAGGCTACTCACTGTTGTTCCAAAGCTGCACTCAGAGAGACCTTGCAGGGTTCTCTCCTCCTCTCCCCATTCCCTCTCCCTCCCCACCCCCCGTCTTTCTCTCTTTCTCTGAGTTCACCTCAGTCTTTTATTGGTTACACACTTCCTCTTATACACTAATATGTAATCAAGGGCCTTTTCATTATTTTCCTCAAACTCATGATTTTCCCCCCAAAACCTTATGTTTCTATGTGACCAGAAAGCATAATGCACACATAAAGTTAAATTTAGTGCAAAAAGCAATTTACACATTTACTTTTACCTCTTGGAAAAGCCTCCAAATCACAAGTCATCCCGGCATAAACTTGCCTCTACTGTATTAGCATGAAAACAGAAAGGTTCTGTACAGACCAGAATAATGTTGATATTTTTCTCAAATTTAGATTTACAGACTCTCTTCCTCCAGCTTATTGAGCTCATCCAAATATCTACTTGTACAATGCTTTCCAAACTCTTTTCCATAAGCAACATTAACTCCCCTTGCAGCTTCCCCCAGGGCTACTTCACAGCCCAAATTCTATCTCTTAGAACTTGTATCCTAATTTCCTTAGGCAGGCAATGCCAGGGGGTCAAATCAATATGTCCCAATCTCTCCAGGAAGATCAGTTCACTAATGCAGAGGCCCCCTCAAGGGGTCCAGACTCTTCTACCCATCCTTTATCTTTTTTATTACACATATGTCTTCCAATTTTCTCCAATAATAGTTCTGAATCAAACTTTCTATTATTAGAGTGATTTCCCCTCATGGAGGCTTCACCACTGCTCACTAGTCCAGTAGACTCAGTTATTTCTTCCTCTGTCTTGTCCCTTGTATTTCTATGAACATCCCTATCCTTAGCGACCCAGGCCCTGTGTTTCGATTTCTTGGGTCTTCAATTTTTCTTAACTACTGAAACTTTAGGTTTCTCAAATACATTTCCTGCTTCAAATATTTCCTGGTACAACTTAATCATTACGAGTTGGCTAAAATTTTCCAGGGAACAATTAACACAGCCAGCCTCCACATCCAGAACCTGTTTATGTCCCTTTGTCCTGGGTTGGCTGCTTTACTATCCAGGGCCAGAGCAGTTTGTTCCTAACAGACATCAGAGCCATTTCCTTCTCTAGTAATGCCTCAGTCCCTTTCCAGAAATTTTTATCGGAATTGTATTTGAGGACAAATATGGTATAGAAACAGCAAAACAGACGAGCATACAAGAAAGAGCAGCCATCTGTATATAAGAAAGAGCAAGGCCATCTGTATACAAGAAAGACAAGAATGGGGTTTCTTGACAGGAAGGAGAGAAGTGTTTCATGCCAATTTGCAAGAAATTAGTATCCTGACTTCCCAGAGCCAGTTGATGTGTGGGGCAATCTCCGTTCTAGGTTCTCTGAGCATGAGCTATTGCCTGATTCAGGGTAGGGTGGCCAGTGCAACTTTTAACTGGACAAGAACCAGGGCCCAATGACTTGTGAGTCCTACTGGATTCTTTCCTGCCCAGTCCTCGGGGACTTCTGCCAAAACTTCTTGAGTAATGGGCTCAGAAATGGACCCAGCTGAGGAAACACTTTGTGTTCTTCTTCTAGGGACAAAGTCAGTACACGGATGGGGTTATTTTTTTTTTTTTTATTACTTTATATTTTCATGTCAAATGTTGTCCCCTTTCCTGGTTTTCCCTCTGAACCCCTGCTCCCCATAACCCATCCCCTTTGTGTCTAAGAGGATGCTCCCCTACCCATACACTCCCAGCTCACCCCCCAGTCCCCAGCATCACTCTTCTCTGGGGCAACAAGCATCCACAGGACCTAGAACTTCCACTCCCACTGATGTCAGTCCTCTCCTATATATGTAGTGGGAGCCATGGGTCCCTCCATGTATACTCTTTGGTTGGTGGTTTAGTCCCTGGGAGCTCTGTAGGGTCTGGTTATTTGATACTGTTCTTGCTATGGGGTTGCAATCCCCTTCAGCTCCTTCAGTCCTTTCCCTAACTCTTCCATTAAGGTCCCCAGGCTCAGTCCAATGGTTGGCAAAACCTCTCAGAGGACAGCTATACCAGGCTCCAGTTTGCGAGCATGTCTTGGCATCAGCAATAGAGTTGGGCTTGGTGTCTGTTGATGGGATGGATCCCAAGGTGGGGCAGACTCTTTTTGGACTTAAGTTATCTCAGACTTCAATCTCTGCTCCATTTTTCCCCCTAATTTTTTTTAGACAGGAACAATCCTGGGTTAAAAATTATGAAATGGGTGGGTGGATTATGGAAGCCTCCACTGGGGCCATGTCTGGAGACTGGAGGTAATCTATTTAGGTTCTATCTCCAAGCTGTTGGGTATTTTAGCTAATGTCATCCCTATTGGGAACTGGGAGTCTATCACATTCCTGGCTTCTGAGACTTTCTAGTGGTCCCTCCACCCAATTCCCTAGCCCTCACTGCTACTTATTTTAATGCACTCTCTTGGGCCTCTGGATTTCTTTCCTTCCTCTTCTCATACCTGGTCTTACCTCATTCCCTTTCCCTGATCCTCACCTTTCCCACCCAGGTCTATCCCTCCCTCTGCTTCCTGTGATTATTTTGTTCCCTCTTTCTAAGTGAGATTGGAGCATCTACACTTTGGATCCCTTCTTGTTAAGCTTCATATGGTCTGTGGGTTGTATCATGGGTATTTTGAGCTTTTGGGCTAATATCCACTTATCAGTGAGTACATGCCATGCATGTCCTTTGCAGTCTGGGTTACCTCACTCAGGATGATATTTTCCAGTTCCATCCATTTGCCTACAAAACTCATGAAGTCATTGTTTTTAATAGCTGAGTAGTAATCAATTGTGTAAATGTACCACATTTTCTGTACCCATTCTTCCATTGAGGGATATCTGGGTTGTTTCTAGCTTCTGGCTCTTATAAATAATGCTGCTATGAACATAGTGGAGTATGTTTCCTTGTTATATGTTGGAACATCTTTTCAGTAGTGGTATAGCTGGGTCTTCAGGTAGAACTATTTTCAATTTTCTTGGGAACTGCCAGGTTGATTTTCAAAGTGGTTACATCACCTTACAATCTCACCAACAATGGAGGAGTGTTCCTCTTTCTCCACATCCTCACCAGCATGTGCTGCCTCCAGAGTTTTTGATCTTAGCCATCTGACTGGTATGAGGTGGAATCTCAGAGTCATTTTAATTTGCATCTCCCTGATGACTAAGAATATTGAACATTTCTTTAGGTACTTCTCAAACATTTGAGATTCAGATGAGAAATTTTTGTTTAGATCTGTATCCCATTTTTTAATTGGGTTATTTGGTTTTCTGGAGTCAAACTTCTCGAATTTTTCTATATTTTGGATATTAGCCATCTATCAAAGGTGGAGTTAGACAAGTTTTTTTTTCCCAATTTGTAGGTTGCCAACTTGTCCTGTTGTCAGTTTCCTTTGCCTTATAAAGCTTTTCAGTTTCATGAGGTCCCGTTTGTCAATAGTTGGTCTTAGAGCCTGAGCCATTGCTGTTCTGTTCAGGAAATTTTCCCCTGTGCTCATGTGTTCGAGGCTTTTCCCACTTTCTCTTCCATTAGATTCAGTGTAAAAATTCAGAATTTTTTTAGATGTGATGATTTTTTGAATTTCCTCAGTCTCTGATGTTATATTTTCCTTTTCATTTCTGATTTTCTATCTCTGTACAAGTACCATGTGATTTTCATCATTATTGCTCTGTAGTACACCTTAAGGCCAGGAATGGTGATGACACCAGAAGTTCTTTTATTGTTGAAAATTGTTTTCACTATCCTTTTTGTTGTTGTTATTCAAGATAAATTTGAGAATTACTCTTTTTATCTCTGTGGAAAAAAATGAGTTGGAATTTTGATGGGAATTGCATTGAATCTGTAGATCACTTTTGGGAAGATGGCCTTTTTTACTGTTAATCCTAAAAATCCATGAGCATGGGAGAGCTTTACACCTTCTGAGGTTTTCTTCAATTTCTTTCTTCAGAGACTTGAAATTCTTATTATACAGATCCTTCACTGGCTTGGTTAGACTTACACCAAGATATTTTATATTATTTGTGAATATTGTGAAGGGTATTGTTTCTGTAATTTCTTTCTCAGCCCATTTATCTTTTGTGTAGGCTACTTATTTGTTTGAGTTAACTTTATATCTAGTCATTTTGCTGAAGTTGTTTATCAGCTGTAGGAGTTCTCTGGTAGAATTTTTGGGTCACTTATGTATACTATAATTCCATTTGCAAAAAGTGAGACTTTGACATCTTCCTTTCTGATTTGTATCCTTTTGACTTCCTTTTGTTATCTAATTACTCTAGCTAGAAATTAGAGTACTATATTGAATAAATAGGGAGAGAGTAGACAGCCTTGTTTTGTCCCTTATTTGACTGGATTGCTTCAAGTTTTTCTCCATTTAATTTGATGTTGGCTGTTGGTTTGTTGTACATTGCTTTTATTATGTTTAGGTAATGTGTGTTGAATTCCTGATCTTTCCAAGGCTTTTAACATAAAGGGGTTTTGTATTTTGTCAAAGGCTTTTTCAGCATCTAATGAGATGATCATGTGATTTTTCCCATTGGGATTGCTTATACAGTAGATTGCTTTGATGGATTTCCATATATTGAACCATCCCTGAATTCCATATATTGAACCATCCCTGAATTATTTGATCATGGTGAATGATAGTTTGATGTGTTCTTGGATTGCAAGAATTTTATTGAATATTTTTTCATTGATATTCAGAAGCAAAATTAATTGATCTGAGTTTCTCTTTTTTGTTTGGTCTTTGTGTGGCTTAGGTAATAGTGTAACATGGCTTTATAGAATGAATTAGGTAGTGTTCCTTCTGTTTGATTTTGTGGAATATTTTGAGAAGTATTGGTATTAGGTCATCTTTGAAGGTCTGATAAAATTCTGCACTATTTTTGGTTGGGAGACTTTTAATGACTGCTTCAATTTCTTTAGGGGTTATGGGACTGTTTAGATAGTTTATCTGGTCCTGATTTAACCTTGGTGCATGGTATCAGTCTAGAGAATAATTCATTTCATCCAGATTTTCCAGTTTTGTTGAGTATAGAATTTTTTCCATTGAGGATCATCTTCTGGTGTTATATTTTCATTGTCCATATATACTACAATTATCCCCACTATATTTTTTATCAGTGTTGAGAAGAGAACATAAAACAAACTTCTTGCTCCCATATTTCTAGCTATTTTCAACTATGACTTCTTTTGGGGAGCTACGTAGACAGCATGGCAGCATAAGGACCTGAATTCTAACCCAGGATCCATGTAGCTACCTAGACTCAGCAGTGCATACCTGTGCAGTCTCAGAGCTTCTGGAGTGGTTTGAATGAGAAATGTTCACCTGACACTTGTTTGACTATTTTGAGTTTATAACATCTCCCTGCACATGCACACACAGGCATGCAAGTAAGCACGAGCACACATGCACACATGCACATCGTTTCCTCTATGTGAATGAAAAAAGAAATGTAATTAGGCATGCTGTTGCTCCCATGGTTGCACTTTCCCTGACTGCTGCTATGTCTTTCTCACCATGATGGATTCTATCCCCCTGGAACTGTAAGCTGAAATAAACCCTTTTGTCCTCAAAACAAACAAAACAACAAAACAGAACAAAAACAAAAAAATTTAAAAGAATTTTTTAGTAGGTTCTGAAAATTGTTTTGAATTTCATCAGTCTCTGACGTTATGCCTTCTTTTTCATTTCTGATGTTGTTAATTTGAATAATGTCTCTGGGCCCTTTGGTTAGTTTGGATAAGAGTTTATCTTGTTGATTTTCTCAAAGAACCAGTGCTTAGTTTTGTTGATTCTTTGTATACTTCTCTTTGTTTCTTTTAATTTGTTGATTTTTAGCTCTGAGTTTGATTATTTCCTGCAGATCCTCCTATTGTGTGTGTTTGCTTCTTTTTGTACTAAAGCTTTCAGATGTGCTGTTAAGTTGTTAGTGTAAGATCTCTTCAATTTCTTTATAAAGTCACTCAGTGCTACAAATTTTCCTCTTAGTACTGTTTTCATTGTATCACATAAGTTTGTGTGTGCTCTGCCTTCATTTTTGTTAAATTCTAGAAAGTTTTTAATTTATTTCTTTCCTTTTTCCTTGGCCAATTTATCACTGAGTGGAGAGTTACTCAGTTTCCTTGAGTATGTGGGCTTTCTGTTGTTTTGTTGTTATTGAAGTCCAGCCTTAATCCTTAGTGATGATAGAATATATGGGATTATTTCAGTCTCCTTGTATCTTTGAGGCTTGTTTTGTGTCCAAGTATATGGTCAATTTTGGAGAAGGTACCATGAGGTGCTAAGAAGAAGGTATGTTCTTTGGTTTTATGGTGAAATGTTCTGTAGATATCTGTTAAATCCATTTGGTTCACAACGTCTGTTAGTTTCACTGTCTGTGTTTAGTTTTTGTTTCCATGATCTGTTCATTGATGAGAGTGTTGTGTTGAAGTCTCCCACTGTACTTGTCTGAGGTCCAATGTTTGTTTTGAGCTTTAGTAAAGTTTTTTTTTTTTTTACAAATGTGGTTGGCCTTGCATCTGGGGCATAAATGTTCAGAAATGAGAGATCATCTCAGTAGGTTTTTACTTTAAGTATAAAGAAGTGTTCTTATCCATCTCTTTTGATAACTTTTGGTTGAAAGTTTATTTTATTGAATATTAAAATGGCTACTCCAGCTTGTTTCTTGGGACCAATTGCTTGGAAATTTTTTTCCCAGCCTTTTAGTCTGATGTAGTGTCTGTCTTCATCACTAAGGTGTGTTTTCCTTATTCAGTAAAATGCTGGGTCCTCTTTAAGTAACCTGTTTGTTAGCCTATGTCGTTTTATTAGGGAATTTAGTCCTCTGATATTGAGAGATATTAAAGACCAATGATTGTTGGCTCCTGTTATTTTTGTTACTAGAGATGGTATTATGTTTGTGTAGTTCTCTTCTTTTGTTTGTTTGTTTGTGTGTGTGTGTGTGTGTGTGTGTGTGTGTGTGTGTGTGTGAGAGAGAGAGAGAGAGAGAGAGAGAGAGAGAGAGAGAGAGAGAATTTCTTGGTTTTCCTTGGGTGTAGTTTCTTTCCTTATGTTGCAGTTTTCCTTCTATTATCCTCTGTAGGGCTGGATTAGTGGAAAGATGTTGTTTAAATTTGGTTTTGTCATGGAGTATCTTGGTTTCTCCATCTATGGTGATTGAGAGTTTTGCTGGGTATAATATCCTGGGCTGGCATTTGTGATTTTTTTAGGGTCTGCATGACATGTGTTCAAGATCTTCCAGCTTTTACAGTGTCTGTTGAGAAGTATGGTGTAATTCTGATAGTTCTGCCTTTATATATTTCTTGGCCTTTCTCCCTTACCGTTTTTAATATTCTTTGTTCTGTGTGTTTAGCATTTTGATTATTATGTGATGGGAGGAATTTTTTTCTGGTCAAATCTATTTGGTATTTTGTAGGCTTCTTGTACATTTATGGATATTTCATTCTTTAGGTTAGGGAAGTTTCCTTCTATGGTTTTGTTGATGATGTTTTCTGGCCATTTGGGATTGGGAATCTTTATTCTCTTCTATTCCTGTTATTCTTAGGTTTGGTCTTTTCATTCTGTCCTAAATTTCCTGGATGCTTTAGGTTAGGAGCTTTTTGTATTTTCTGTGACTGTTGTCAATTATCTTCTATGATATTTCCTATACCTGAGCTTCTCTCTGTCACTTCTATTCTGTTGGTGATACTTGCATCTGTAACTCCTTAGGTTTTCCATCTCCAGGTTTGCCTCTCTTTGTGATTTCTTTATTATTTTTATTTCCATTTTTACATTCTGGACAGTTTTGTTCAATTCCTTCACCTGTTTGATTGTGTTTTTCCTTCATTTCTTTAAGGGATTTATGAGTTTCCTCTTTAAGTCCTTCTACCTGTTTACCTGTGTTCTCCTGAATTTTTTTAAGTGAGTTATTTATATCCTCCTTAAGGTTCTATATCATCTTCATGAGATGGGATTTTTAGGCCAGAATATTGCTTTTTCAAGAGTGTTAGGGTATTCAGGGCTTGCTGTGGTGGAAGAACTGGGTTCTAAAGGCATTGGTTTCTATTGCTTATGTTCTTGTTCTTGCCTCTCACCATCTGGTTATCTCTGGTGTTAACTGGCCTTTCTGTCTCTGTCTGGAGCCTGTCCCTCATGTGAGCCTGGTTATTATGGGCCTCCTCAAGTTAGGCTTCCTCTGGGTGTGGACAAGGGGGTTTGCTGGAGCATCTGATTTGGAATGGGACCATTCTTATCCAGTACTTCTATTTCCTCTAAGCTTTCTGGTTATTATGGGCCTCCTCAAGTCAGGCTTCCTCTGGGTGTGGACAAGGGGGTTTGCTGGAGCATCTGATTTGGAATGGGACCATTCTTATCCAGTACTTCTATTTCCTCTAAGCTTTCATAGGGATGACCAAAGCTCATAGCAGTGAACAACACCTTTGGCAATCTTGGGGTCTTCCAGTCTTTTGGGGGTCGCTTCATTGTTGAAAACTTTTTCAGCTATAGCCATTATTTCTGCCAGTAGCTTACCTGCAAAGCCTCAAGATACTGAAGCTTCTGACAGATGTCAAGAGCAGCTTGGTTAGCAAAAGCCTTGTTTTCAGCTGACTGATTTTCTCTGGCTTCTGGGTCAAAGAGAGTATAAGTTTGGTAAGCCTCTCTAGGTGTTCTCTAGGGCTTTCATTCTTTTCTGTGTCACCTGGCTAACCTTAGATAAATTTGTGGGGCACCTAGTAGCCTCCCAGAGGACCCCCATCACAATCTGGTGGTAGACCAGGTGGGCTAGTGAGTCATCATGATTGAGTCTAGAAGAGCTGAGAGACCTGATGGTCTCTCTGAAAATGGGGGATTCTGAAGCTTCCAATTGTACAGGTCATTACTGGCAAATCACAAATAAATCATTAACTGTCTCCCTTGAGCATCTGGGGATTCTGTAACCTGGAGCAGTAGAGCCATAGCAGAATAAGCCCTTTGGGTACTATGGGCTGAAGTGTGAGGTATACTCCAAGTGGAGTCAGAAGAGTCAGGAGTGTTTAGGACTGGCTGGACAGGGGCAGGGATATAAGGGGAGAAAATAGAGATCCTCCTTAGGGGCAGAAGAGGGGCAATTCAGGGGACCAAGGAGGGTAAGGAGTAGTGTAACCAGTAACAAAAAGGATCTCATCCAAACAGAGGGCTTCTCAACCAGGTATTGCCATGTGGTGATATATGGCACTTGTTCCAGGTGGCTCCTGGCCTCATAGACAGCAACCTTCATCCTGCAAATGGTGGGAAAATAAAAAGTCCCCTCCTCAGGCAATTCTACAGTATAGGTGGGCCATTCATTCCTGCAAATGATGGTTAGTTTGCTATGCTGAATGATCAGACTTGAGTCTTCCACAATCTGGCTGAAGTCCTTAAAATAGTTTAAGACTAAGCTCAGTGGTATGCTTTGTGCCTGTCCCATCTTACAAGACAAGTACAACAATAGAATAGACACAGACAGACACAGAACAACATTCCTAGGAAAATATAAAATATCAAAAGGCTGTCTCAGACAATCTTACTGCCTGCACATGGGAGGCCCAAAGATCTACAGCCAGTTCAGAAATCAAATGAGAACCATCAAGTTCTGTAGCTTCTAATATGGGGTTGAGAGCATCCTGTAGTCCTTGGCCACGTGGCAAAATATGCATCGGCTTTGCCACTTTTGGCCTCCAGATTAAAATTTAAACAAAAACACAGACATGAACAAGAGGTGAAACAACCAGGCACCTGGATTTACTAATCAGAAATACACTAAAGTATTTGGGTCAGGAATCTCCAGCAAATTCCAGATGAACTCTCAAATGCAAGGGTCCGTGACTCACTGAAGAATGAGATCCCAGACTGCAAAAACAAAGAGAATTTATTCTACAGATTTTCAGCATACAGGAGTCTACCATTTATAAAGCCAGAGACTAAGGGATGAGCAGGCTTAGGGAAATTCCAAGGAGGGGTTGGTGACCTTTATCCTGATTGGTTGGTTTGGACTCTAGAAGTATGGGTGTTTTTGGAATTGGCTAGGGCTCTAAGACTTTCTAGAACCATTGCTGAGGGCCTGGGAACTGCTGCTGAGTCACAGCTTTTGCCTCAGGCCACATAGTGGGCCAGCTTTGGATTGGCTGCCCACAGACTGTGGTTTTGTTTTGTTTTGTTTTGTTTTGTTTTCCAGTAACTGTCTTGCCAGGACTTGCCCAGTTCTGGGAAACAGAAACTTAGGCCCAGTAACCTGATATGTCAGTTTGAGGTCTGTCATGGAGTCAGCCTAGTTCAGTGTTCTCAGAATAAGAACATTTTTAGAACTGTACAAAGTTACCTCTGACAGTTTAGCAGAATATATTGGTACGCGATTATTGTCTAACCACTAGTAAGAGAGATATCTACAAGTTCAAGTCCAGTTTAGTCTAAAAAAAACTTTAGAAAGTTATAGGTAAGCCAAAGAAACATAGCAAAAGCCTGTCTCAAAACAAAAGAAATAAACCTGACAGCTTTATGCATTCTGGAATGAAAGGCTGACTCATAGTAATCCCAATTTAAGGTTTTCTATAAGGTATATTAAAACATGTCTTATCATCATAAGACACAGACTTGTTTCCATTTTTCAGTCTTTTATTATTGGTTAAATCACATTTATATTCTCAACTGTGATTACATTTAGACAGAAACTCCCAACCAGTTAAGTTTCATAGTATTTCTTCAATAGTCTGAATGTATACATACAAGTACAAATCCTACTGGTACCAGCAGAAGTAGAGACAGTGGATTAGATAACTAAAAAAAAAATGCTTATAGTAAAATATAATTTAAAAATAACATGTAAGTCTTAAATACTTTATTATAATTTAAACATATTACTGTATATACCTGGCCATGTTTGGGGTATAAATTTGCTTCATATTTCTTACTTTAATTGGATATCATTTAACAGTTCACGTACCACTCACATCACTGACAATTCTAGTTTTACTTACTCTAAGATGGAGACAATTATAAAGAAGAACCCAAGTACAATAGTGGAAACAACTATTGTTATTTTGTTAAATGGCTGTGTTGTTCTTGGAACCATGCAGATGACTTGCATCTTTCTCTGTGGTCAGGAATGTCTTCTTGCTTTGGGCCTTCCCCACCCTGAGGCTTGAGAAATGTTAATCCAGCAAGTATCCTCTGATTCAGGGATAATGCCCTCCACCCGGAATGTGTCCCAGAACAGTGAAGGCCTGAAATCTTACATCCAGTTCTGCTTTCTGGAACTTGCATTCTTTTGCTCAGGTGTCTAGGGTAAAGAAAAAGCCTATATATGTTTCATAAAATGGTCTTTATAATTTTTCACTTTATACTCTGAGGGGTCTGGTTAGTTGATACTGTTGCTTTTTCCTATGGCATTGCAATCCCATTCAGCTCCTTCGGTCCTTTCCCTAGCTCTTTCATAGGGGTCCCCAGTCTCAGCCCAATGGTTGGCTGTAAACATCTGCATCTGTCTCAGTCAGATGCTGGCAGAGCCTCTCAGAGGACAACCATGTCAGGCCCTGTCTGCAAGCACATCTTAGTATTAGCTATAGTGCAAGTTTGGTGTTTGCTGATGCAATGAATCCCAAGGTGGGGCAGTCTTTTCTTCAGTCTCGGCTCCATTTTTTATCCTGTATTTCCTTTAGACAGGAAGAATTTTGGGTTAAAATTTTTCAGACAGGTGGGTGGCTCCATCCCTCAACTGGGGGCCATGTCTATCTATTGGAGGTGGCCTATTCAGATTCTATCTCCCCACTGTTGGGCATTTTGGCTAATATCATTTCCATTGGTTCCTGGGAGCCTCCCACATCTTTGGAGCCTGGGATTTTCCAGTGGTTCCTCCATTCCCCACCCTATACTGCTGCATATTTCTATTCATTCTCCTGACCCACTGGACTTCTCTCCTTTCTCCCCAGTACCTGATCCTACCCCCCATTTCACACACCCCTACTGCTATTTATAAGAAATGTGTCTGTTTTAAATTCACTACCAGGAATTTCATATTTAGACAGTAATTCATGGAATATATTTTTCTGTTTGTAAACTAGATGTTGAAGACGTGGAGTAAGTAAATATTCTCTTCTAACTGTAAGAGCAATAAAGGAGGCTACTCTTCCATCAAGCTCATGGATGCTGGACTGCTCCCTTACTTGACCTCCCCATCTAGATTGTGAGATCTTTTCAAGCAAGTTTGTGTTGGAATATTTGTGTCAGGCATATACTAGGTTGTCTTAGCTATTGTTCTGTTACAGTGAGGAGACACCATGACCAAGGCAACTCTTATAAAATAAAGCATTGAATGATTATTTAAAGCTTCATAGGGTTAGTCCATGGTCACCATGGCAGGAAGAAGGGAGGCATTAGTGCCAGAATACTAGCTGAGAGAGCTTACATACTTATTTGAAGACAACAGGCAGAGAGAGAGAGAGAGAGAGAGAGAGAGAGAGAGAGAGAGAGAGAGAGAGAGAGAGAGAGAGACTGAGACTAAAAGCTCAAGGCCCACCCCTAGTGACACACTTTCTTCAACACAGCTATAACTCCTAATCCTTTTCAAACACTTCCACTAAACTGGAGGTCAAGCACTCAAATGTATGAGCCTGTTGAATCTATTCTCATTCAGACCACAACAGTAGATGTTTTGTAAATTCTTCTAAGAGGGAACAGAGAGAAAACATATTTGCAAGTCAAATACAAATAGATGGGCAGTTAGCAGAACGAACAAAAAATGCACCACTAAGAGACATTTAAAAACTTTTCACTAGAAATGAAATAAACTACAGCCTAAGATAATTCATCTCTGTAGTACATATTTATGTACCGGCTGGTTTTGTGTATCAACTTAACACAAGCTGAAGTTATCATAGAGAAAGGAGTCTCCCTTGAGGAAATGCGTCCATGAGATACAACTGTAAGGCATTTTCTCAATTAGTGATCAAAGGTGGAAAGGCCCTTTGTGGGTGGTGCCATTGCTGGACTGGTAGTTTGGGGTTCTATAAAAAAGCAAGCTGAGCAAGCCAGGGGAAGCAAGCCAGTAAGTAACATCCCTCTATGGCCTCTGCATCAACTTCTGCTTCCTGACCTCTTCAAGTTCCAGTCCTGACTTCATTAGTGATGAACAACAAAGTGTATGCAGAACAAACCCTTTCCTCCTCAACTTGTTTCTTGGTCTGATGTTTGTGCAGTAATATAAACCCTGATTAAGTCGATTTGTTTAGCTCAGTGTTGCACCAGTATGATTTTAAAAGCATAATGGTTCTATTATTTGTGTGTTTGATAGTCATATACAGCCATTTACTTATTGTTTGAACTCAACTATGGCTCAATTAATTCAGTCATTTCCACTCAACAAAGCATATAATTGATGTTTAGTAAACAATTAAAAAATCTCAATTTAAAAATATTAGCTAAAATTTTATAGCTAATAATTTTTGGTGTGAGTTTGACATGTGAGTTTGACATGTAAATATGTTTAGTTTTCATGCTAACATCACCAGGCACTCTGTTATTCTATAGGTGAATAAAGGCACAGAGGTTACACAATTTACTTCTTCACATAACCTTTAAGTTGCTCATAAGAGAGAATTCAATCCCATGCAGAAGCCAAAATGTTCAGCATATGGTGCCTCCTCTGATGTTAGAACTCTACTCTCAATAAATGTTTACCAAGAGCAAAATGATGAGAGCACCAGCAACAGAAAGGAGGTCAAAGGGTTTCTAGGCACATCAACTAAGGATGCTCTAGAAAATTTTAATATCTCCAATTATAAAGACATATTGATGTTGTCTTCTCTTCCACTCAGGGGAACTGGATACAGAAGTTAATGACCCTGAATTTAGCCTTTGCCTACCAGAGAATGAGAATACTAGCATTGTTAAAGTCTTAGAATACATTTACCAATGAAAATAAACAACGTTTAGATGGGGTCTGAGGAGATATCTTTGGCAGTGAGTACTTGTTAACCCCAGTGCTGGAAGCTAGAGACTGGTAGAGCCCTGGAGGCCACCACCAGACCACACACACACACACACACACACACACACACACACACACACACATCAAAGAAAAGAAGAAAAAAGCTTCTAAACAACAAAACCAAAGGGTTGTCACTGTGCATGAGTGTTTTTAAGCATAGGGGCAGGGAATCACTAGATTTATCCCTATCAGGAAAAAAATCTACTTATATTAAAATCCTGAAGAACGTTTCCACATTTGAGTGGCTAATACCTAACTTATCTATATTAAGAGCCATGCATTAAGTATACCAAGAAAGTTAAGTTTGTTCTTTGTTACTAATCCCCCAAATTCTTTTCCTACTGTATTTAAGAAATCAAATTATCTTCAAACAAAATACTTCATTAAAGATCCTTGAATTAACATAGCAAATCATTAAAGTCAATAATTTCGAAAATTTGTTAGAAAAATTCCTCTGTGAATTATGAAATGACAAGAGTTGTTTTATTTAATTGATATTTTATTTATTTATATTTCAGATGTTATCCCCTTTCCACATTCCTCTCAGAAACCCCCTATCCCATTCCACCTCCTCCTGATTCTATGAGGATGTGCCCCCAACACCCACCCACTCCCACATCTCTGCCCTCAAATTCCCCCACACTGGGCATCCAGCCTTCATGGGACCAAGGACCTCTTCTCCCACCTATGCCAAACAAGGCCATCCTCCCCTACATATACAGCTGGAGCCATGGGTCCGAACCTGGGAGCTCTGGTTGGTAGGTATTTGCACTCTCCCCATGGGAATGCAAACCCCTTCAGCTCCTTCAGTCTTGTCTCTAACTCCTCCTTTGGGAACCTTTGATCAGTTCAAGGGTTAGCTGTGAGCATCCACCTCTGTATATGTCGGGCTCTGGCAGAGCCTGTAAGGAGACAGCTATATCAGGCTCCAGTCAGCATGAAGTTTCTGGCATCCACAACAGTGTCTGCCTTTGGTGACTGTACATGGGATAGATACCCAGTTGGAGCAGTCTCTGGACGGCTCCTCCTTCAGTTTCTGTCCCACACTTTGTCTCCATATTTGCTCCCATGAATATTTTGTTTCTCTTTCTAAGAAGAACCAAAGGACCCACACTTGGTCTTCCTTCTTTATGAGTTTAATGGGGTCTGTGAGTTGCATCTTGGGTATTGTGAGCTTTTGGGCTAATTTCTACTTATCAGTGAGTACATACCATGTGTGTTCTTTTGTGATTGGATTACCTCACTCAAGATGATATTTTCTAGTTCCATCCATTTGCCTAAAAATTTCATGAATTCATTGTTTTTAATAGCTGAGTAATACACCATTATGTAAAGGTACCACATTTTCTGTATCTATTTCTCTGTTGAAGGACATCTGGGTTCTTCCAGCTTCTGGCTGTTATGAACATAGTGGAGCATGTGTCCTTGTTATATGTTGGAGGATTGTTTGCATGTATGCCCATAAATAGTCTAGGAGGGTCCTAGGGTAGTACTATGTTCAATTTTCTGAGGAACCACCAGACTGATTTCC
Source organism: Arvicanthis niloticus (assembly GCF_011762505.2). NCBI lineage: Eukaryota > Metazoa > Chordata > Mammalia > Rodentia > Muridae > Arvicanthis > Arvicanthis niloticus. The sequence goes on from NC_047673.1 coordinate 56,253,666, forward strand.
ACAGTAGTTCTGTCAGCTTACAATCCCACCAACAATGGAGGAGTGTTCCTCTTTCTCCACATCCTCACCAGCATCTGCTGTCTCCTGCATTTTTTATCTTAGCCATTCTGACTGGTGTGAGGTGGAATCACAAGGTTGTTTTGATTTGCATTTTCCTGATGACTAAGGATGTGAAGCATTTCTTTAGGTGCTTCTCGGCCATTCAATATTCTTCTGTTGAAAATTCTCTATTTAGTCCTGTACCCCATTTTTAATAGGGTTACTTGATTCTCTGAGTCGAACTTTTTGAGTTCTTTGTATATATTGAATGTTAGCCCTCTATCAGATGGAGAGTTGGTAAAGATCTTTTCCCAATCTGTTGGTTGCCATTTTGCCTTATTGACAATGTCCTTTGCTTTACAGAAGCTTTGCATAAGCCATTGGTGTTCTGTTCAGGAAATATTCCCCTGTGTCCAAGTACTCGAGACTCTTCCCCACTTTCTCTTCTATTAGTTTCAGTGTATCTGGTTTTACTTGAAGGTCTTTTATCCACTTGGACTTGAGCTTTGTACAAGGGGATAAGAATGGATTGATTTGCATTCTTTTACATGCTGACTTTCAGCTGAACCAGAACCATTCGTTGAAAATTCTGTCCTTTTTTCACTGGACAGTTTAGCTTCTTTGTCAAAAATCAAGTGACCATAGGTATGTGGGTTCACTTCTGGGTCTTCAATTACATTCCATTCATCTTCTTTCCTATCTATGTACCAATACCTTGTAGTTGGTTTTTTTTTTTTTTTTTTTATCACTATTGCTATGTAGTATAGCTTGAGGTCAGGGATGGTGACTCTGCCAGAAGATCTTTTATTGTTGGAAATAGTTTTTGCTATCCTGGGTTTTCGTTATTCCAACTGAATTGAGAATTGCTCTTTCTATATCTGTGAAGAATTGAGTTGGAATTTCATGGGGATTGCATTGAATTTGTAGGTTACACTCTGCAAGATGACCATTTTTACTATATGAATCCTGCCAATCCATGAGCATGGGAGATCTTTTCATCTTCTGGGATCTGCTTCAATTTCTTTCTTCAGAGACTTGAAGTTCTTGTTGTACAGATCTGTCACTTAGTTAGAGTCACACCAATGTATTTTATTTTATATTTGTGAATATTGTGAATGGTGCCATTTCCCTAATTTCTTTCTCAGCATGTTTATTCTTTGAGTAGAGGAAGGCTACTGATTTGTTTGAATTAATTTTATATACAGCCACTTTGCTGAAGTTGTTTATCAGGTTTAGGAGTTTTCTGATGGAAGTTTTGGGTTCACTTAAGTATACTATCATATCATCTACAAACAGTGATATTTTGACCTCTTCCTTTCCTCTTTATATCCCTTTGACTTTCTTTTGTTATCTAATTGCTCTAGCTAAGACTTCCAGTACTATATTTAATAGGTGGAAAGAGAGTGGGTAGCCTTGTCTAGTCCCTGGTTTTAGTGGGATTGCTTCAAGTTTCTTTCCATTTAGTTTGATGTTGGCTAATGATTTTCTCTACATATATCATGAAGGGATGTTGAATTTTGTCAAATGCTTTCTCATCATCTAGTGAGATGACAATATGATTTTTTTGTGTGTTTGTTTATATAGTGGATAACATTGATAGATTTCTGTATATTGAATCATCTCTGCATTCCTGGGATAAAGCCTACTTGATCATGATGGATGATTGTTTTGATGTGTTCTTGGATTCGGTTTGTGAGAATTTTATTGAATATTTTTGCATCGATATTCATACGGGAGATTGGTCTGAGGTTTTCTTTTTGTGTGTATGTGTGTCTTTATGTGTTTTTTGATATGAGCATAATTGTAGCTCCATAGAACAAATTGGGTAGTGTTCCTTCTGTTTCTATTTTGTGGAATAGTTTGAAGAGAATTGGTCTCTTCCTTGAAGGTCTGATAGAATTCTGCACTAAAGCCATCTGGTCCTGGTCTTTTTTTTTTTTTTTTTTTTTTTTTTTTTTTTTTTTTTTTTTTTTGGTGGGGAGACTTTGAATGACTGCTGCTATTTCTTTAGGTGTTATGAGACTGTTTAGATGGTTTATCTGATCCTCATTTAACTTTGGTGTTTGGTATCTGTCTAGAAAATTGTCCATTTCATCCAGATTTTCCATTTTGTTGAGTATAGGCTCCTGTAGTAGGATCTGATGATTTTTTTTAATTTCTTCAGTTTTTGTTGTTATGTCTCTTTTTTCAGTTTTGATTTTATTAATTTGAATACTGTCTCTTTGGCCTCTGATTAGTCTGGCTAAGGGTTTATTTATCTTGTTGATTTTCTCAAAGAACCAGCTCATGATTTTGTTGATACTTTGCACAGTTCTTTTTGTTTCTACTTGGTTGCTTTCAGCCCTGAGTTTATTTCCTGCCATCTACTCCTTTTGGGTGTATTTGCTTCTTTTTGTTCTAGAGCTTTCACGTGGGCTGTCAAGTTGCTAGTGTATGCTCTCTCCAGTTTCTTTTTGTAGGTACTCAGAGCTATGCATTTTCTTCTTAGCACTGCTTTCATTGTGTCCCATAATTTTTGGTAGGACCAGCCTTCATTTTCATTAAATTCTAAAAAGTCTTTAATTTTTTTCCTTATTTCTTCCTTGACCAAGTCATCATTGAGTAGAACATTTTTTAGTTTCTATGTGTACATACGGTCTTTCCATTGTTTTTGTTATTATTGAAGACCAGTCTTAGTCCATGGTAATCTGATATGATGCATGGGATTATTGCAATTTTCTTGTATCTGTTGAGGCCTGTGTTGTGACCAATTATATGGTATATTTTAGAGCAGGTACCATGAAGTTCTGAAAAAAAGGCATATTTTTTTTTTTTTGTTTTAGGATGAAATGTTCTATCACTGTCTGTTAGATCCATTTGGTTTATAACTTATGTTAATTTCATGTTTCTCTGTTTAGTTTCTGTTTCCATGATCTGTGTATTGCTGAGAGTGGGGTGTTGAAGGCTCCCACTATTATTGTGTGAGGTGCAGTGTGTGCTTTAAGCTTTAGTAAAGTTTCTTTTATGAATGTGGGTTCCCTTGCATTTGGCACATAGATTTTCAGAATTGAGAGTTCATGATGGTTGACTTTTCCTTTGACGAGTATAAAATGTCCTTCCTTATCTTTTTTGATAGCTTTAAGCTGAAAGTTGATTTTATTCGATATTAGAATACCTACTTCAGCTTGTATCTTGGGACCATTTGCTTGGAAAATTGTTTTCCAGCCTTTTACTCTGAGGTAGTATCTGTCTTTGTCACTGAGGTGTGTTTCCTGTATGGAGTAAAATTCTGAGTCCTGCTTATGTATCTGTTTTGTTAGTCAATGTCTTTGCGGGGGGAGATTGAGTCCATTGATGTTAAGAAATATTAAGGAAAAATGATTGTTGCTTCCTGTTATTTTTGTTATTAGAGTTAGGATTATGTTTGTGTGGTTATCTTCTTTTGGATTTATTGAAAGATTACTTTCTTGCTTTTTCTAGGTTGTGGTTTCCCTTGTGTTGGAATTTTCCATCTATTATCCTTTGTAGGGCTGGATTTGTAGAAAGATACTGTGTAAATTTGGGTTTGTCATGTAATATCTTGGTTTCTCTATCTACAGTAATTGAGAGTTTTGCTGGGTATAGTAGTCTGGGCTGGCATTTGTGTTCTCTTAAGGTTTGTATGATATCAGTCCAGTATCTTCTGGCTTTTATAGTCTCTGGTGAGAATTCTGGTATAATTTTTATAGGTCTGCTTTTATATGTTACTTGACCATTTTCCCTTACTGCTTTTAATAATCTTTCTTTGTTTTATGCATTTGATGTCCTGATTATTATGTGAAGGGAGGTATTTCTTTTCTGGTCTAGTCTATTTGAAGTTCTATAGACTTCTTGTGTGTTAATGGGCATTTCTTTCTTTAGGTTAGGGAAGCTTTCTTCTATATTTTTGTTGAAGATATTTACTGGCTCTTTACGTTGGGAATATTCACTCTCATTTATACCTATTATCCTTAGGTTTGGTCTGCTCATTGTGTCCTGGACTTCCTGGATGTTTTGGATTAGGGACTTTTTGCAGTTTGCCTTTTCTTTGACAATTGTGTCAATGTTTTCCATGGTATCTTCTGTATGTGAGATTCTCTTTTCTATCTCTTGTATTCTGTTGGTGATGCTTGTGTCTATGACTCCTGATTTTTTTCCTAGGCTTTCTATCTCTAGGCTACTCTCCCTTTGTGATATCTTTATTTTTTCTACTTCCATTTTTTTAGATCCTGGTTGGTTTTATTTAATTCCTTTACCTGTTTTGTTGTGGTTTTTTTTAATTCTCTAATGGATTTTTGTGTTTCCTCTTTAAGTGCATCTACCTATTTACCTGTGTTCTTCTGTATTTCTTTAAGAAAGTTATTTAAGTCCTTCTTGAAGTCCTCTATCATCATTATGAGAAGTGATTTTAAATCTGAATCCTGCTCTTACAGTGTGATGGGGTATCCAGGACTTGCTATCATGGGAAAACTGGGTTCTGGTAATTCCAGGTAACCTATTAGAAACCTGTAATTCCAGGTTTCTATTGCTTATGTTCTTATGCTACCTTTTAGCATCTGGTTATCTCTAGTGCTACCTGTACTCACTGTCCCTGACTGGAGCCTGTCTTTTCAGTTATCTTGTGTCAGATCTCCTCAGACTCTAGCTTTCTCTATGATCCTGTGATCCTGAGATCCTTGGTGAAAGAGCTCCTGGGACTCAGGCTGCCTTTGGGATCCTGAAATCCTATGATCCTGGGCATGTTAGAGCTACTGGGAGCCCAGCTTCCCCTGGGTGTTGTCAGATCAGGTGCAGAGCTATGCTCCTGGGCATTTTAGAACTCCTGGGAATCCAGCTTTCTCAACTTCTCTGAGTGCAGTGGACCCTCTGCTGCTCTGAGTAGCATGGTTCTTCTAGAATGGGTCAGGATATGGTGTCTTCATGGGAGCAGACCAGCTAGGAGTCATGACAAGAGTTTTAATTCATTTTAAAATGCATTGTCTGAGAATTAGAAACTACCTTTTCTAGTTCTTATAATAACATAAATAAATTAGTAACAATTAGTTCCTGAATCCTCATGGAAAACACAGAGTTCAAAAAGAAAAGTCAGAAAGAAAAATATAGAGTACACAGTATATAAGAAAATAGCTTATGATTCACCTGAAACACGGGATTAAAACCCTAATGTATTATTTAGCAAAGTACAACTGCATTAGAGTACATGTGTGCTCCGGTACAATGGCAGAAATACTAACAGTCAATTGTAGTGTTTCAGTGCCACTCTTCCTTTTGTATAGATTTGTGTTGTAGTAGAGCTGAGATCATCCAGTCTAAGTGCCAATATTAGTCCATTCTCCATTACTATTACAAAATGCCTTGGGACCATGAAACGAAATGAAGTTTTGTTTAGCCCATCATCTTAGGTGCTGAATACCATACAGCAACATGCTGGGTATAGTAGGGCCCTCATGGCTGCATCACATCACAGTTGGTGACATGTATAAGAAAAGATTGCATGGCAATTCAGGAAGGTAAAATAAAGACAGCCAGTATTACTCTTGTGAAAACTATCTGGCTTCCCACAAGAACTTCTAAATCACAAAAATCACTGTTGCCCTTCTACTAGGCTCCAGCTTTGAAAGTCTTTCCTACCAATCTCACCAAACTGAGAACCAATCTTCTAACACAAGCTCCTTGAGGTACAAACTATGCTGGGGTTCCATAGTCTTTGTACTGTCAAATTAAACTTACTGACAAAGTAGTCTATACCCTCCCCCTGCCCGTAATTTGCTGTTTCTAACTTTGTCCTACCATCATTTACCTGACCTCTTACTTTATGGAAGAAGTTTCTCTCAACAACATGATCTGCCCCCAACATGGTCAGTGAGCAGCCCAACTTCTTGTGCTTCTTGCAAGATCACCATGTTAGAGCTAATACTGTCTTGATTCACTTTTTCATTCACATAAGTATATAGTGCACTGTCCAAAACATCTGCTGTACAAGCTAGGTCACTCTTTCTCTTTACCTGTGCATTGCTTTTACCTATCTTCAAGACTGGTTCACTAATGATGTGGTGGACATTAGAAATACTGTCTTTTGATTCCCATAGGTAAGTATGCCAAATCTTCTGTTCAATTTTCTATCTTTAAAATGCCAAAAGCCATATATGTGTTAAAATTAATTTTAAAATAAGTAGGTTTGACTACTGTTTGCTGTTGATACACATTCATATATACTTTCTAGTTGGTAAATAACATATTACGCATTTGATGAGCATCTCTTCTGCCTATAAAACTTCTGAGTGAATGACCATCATATATGTGTATGATATGTTCATAAACATATTGCAGCATTATATACTCATTATTTAGCAATCTTTATACTTTACAGAAAATACTTGTAACATTCACATAACTCAGGAATCAGGACAGCATATCTGCTTAGGCAGAGCCATGAGACAAGAGAAACAAATAAAGAGTATCTAAGCAGGAAAAGGAACAAGTCAGAATTCAGACAAGATAATTTTTATATAGTAAATCCTTAAGATACAACAATAAAAAAACTTTTAGACTTGATGAAAATTCAGTAAAATTGCAGGCTAAGTTGTTGATAAGACAACATACAAAAAGTAGAAGCTTTCTTACACATTAAAGACAAATTCGCTGTAAAAGAAATTGAAAATATAATCTCATTCATCATAGGTGCAAAAATATTACTGTCTAGAATTTTGTAACTCAGCTTAGTGATCTGTACAATGAAAATGACAAAATACTTCAAGTTACCATCTGTGTCCCAGAGCTGACTCTGAACCAGAGCTCTCTGCACCCAAATTCTGTATGGAGAGAACTGGTCTCCCAGGAGTGCTGACACACCTAAGATCATTGGTGAGACCACTACTACTGCTCCAATACCTGGCCCAAGTGGGACCCACCCAGAGCACACAGGAGACATGGACATGAACTGTGGAGCAGCCTGAGACAGGAG